>NW_017716886.1:0-13335 GCF_001865875.1 Lupinus angustifolius
CGAACTACTTCCTTATGGAAGGTTGGTAAAGAACAAATAAATAAAGCAATGCAATTAGAATTTAACAATACCACTTCTTTCAAATGGTTGGTATAGAGAAAAAAACAATAAATAAATGTTAGTTGTGGATATATAAATGACTAAAAGTAAATGATAGTTGCGGAAATGTAAATGACTGAATGTAAAAGTTAGTAGGTGGATCACTCATTATAACTGTGTATTTTTCCTTTTTACAAAGATACAATTTATGAATTAAATTGCATATTGATTCAAGGTTTCTTTCTTTGTCAACAAATAAAATTTATAAGTTAACACTTTACTATTTTACATTTGCATCTCTTTCAAGATTCAATTATAGTATAGTATAGGGTTATATTGAACCACAAGAAATTGCCTAATAGAAATGCACTCATACTTTCTATCTTTTATCAAAAGTAATAAAGTAACAATTAAAGTTGTTTTTGTGATTTTATGAACTAAGAAACATTAAAAAGTAAAGAACTAACTATTTACATATTCAAGAAGGGAAAATTGATTTGAAAGATGAAATTATTTATTGACTCAAAAGATTTTAAAAATATTACAAGTTATGTGTTATACTTTCGGTTAATTCCACACACTATTTCTAAATCCTTCATACAGTGTCCTAGAATGATAAGATTATTTTCAAACATTATGAAATACACTAAACAATAATTAAGTGCCACTCGTCGGAGCATGTTGTCACACCCTACTTCAGGCTCCGTTAGCATCATTTAGCCTTGATCACAAGTTGCTTAAAATAGATGCTTGATGTGGCAAGTGAACTAAGGTGTAGGTTATAATATTTAGCTCACTTGTCCACACTTTAAGAAGAAGTATTTTGGATCTTTAAATCAAGTTTTAGGTGATCAAGCTAAAACCACATNCACACTTTAAGAAGAAGTATTTTGGATCTTTAAATCAAGTTTTAGGTGATCAAGCTAAAACCGCATTAAGAACATCATAAAGAATCAAAACTTAACCAAAAGTAATAACTTGAATGCATTGAATTCAAAAGATGATACAAATGAAGAAAAGAAATAACCTTACACCATAATCCAAATTATTATGTAGGAGCATGAGCCATCTATCCAAGGATGAGATGCTTTTGATTCCAAATGAGGTTACAAAATCATGTTTTTGAACCTCATTTGCCAACTCCATTACCCTTGAATTTATATGAACTAAAAGCCTAAAAACAACCTAAGAACACTCTCAAATGAGAGAGAACCAAAAATAAGGAAAAAAATGGTATGTACAATGTGTGAAAAGTGATGTGTATTAAGTGAAGAAATGTAAGTGCCTTTTATAGGCATTCTGAATTACTAAGCTTCACTTCATGGCTGCCTGGCTCACTAGTCCAAGCTGGTGGGTCAGCAGCTTGTCCCATCTTGGGCAGCTAGCTTGGACAACTTATTGTGGGCTAGGTTACATGCATGGTGACACCTCATACATGCTTGTTCAGAACATATGTCATGCATGAGGTCGTATGCTTGGTCTTCATGTAAAGAATAGGCAAGTTGCTTGATGAATTGGCCAAGCTTTATTCATGGAAAGGTTTCTGACCTATCTGGCCTCCTAGCATGAGCTTGACCCACGCCCAACTGCTTGGTTTCTTCATGGTGAAGGAACCAACCTTTCTTCATGGATGAGTTTGGTCATGTCTGGTTGGTTTCTTCATGGTGAAGAAACCAACCTTTCTTTACGGTGAAGAAATCAACCTTTTTCCCCCAAATTAAGACTTTGTTTGTCCCCAAACAAAGGTAAAATAACAACTTCTTGGCTTTGGAAAAATTAAATTTGTACAATAGTTTGCGTGAGATGTGTTTATGATTATGTGATTTTGACTCATAATGCTTCAAACATAGAATGAACACATCTTTTCAAAAATTCATTTAGTATTTCACTTATAAAAAATGTTATCAATCAAAGAGATGCATTTTCATACACGGTTCAGGAAAAGAACCAAATGGGTAAGTGTTTCACTCAAAACTCAACTTATTTGGTTTGTAAGAATTTTATTTTATTTTTCTTCTCAATGCTTACTTTGATTGCACAAATTTTTCAAGGATCACTAAGGTCTTCCTTATGTTGTAATGAGGCTTGGCTATGAAAGAAAATTGGTTTTTCAAGATATTCAAAAATACTTCCAAAGTTAAAAGAGAGCAAAATTTTGATTTGTCTTTTAAAATACATACTCTTTTTCAACTTTTTCACCTTTCTTCTTTTTCTTCCTTTCCTCATTCTTTTTCTTGACCTTTTTGTGCAACGTTTCTTGAATTTTCTCAATCTCTTTTTACTCCTTTTTTTTTGGAGTAGTTATTTACTTTTTTTTTTATTTGTAAAGAGATTGAGATTTTTTTATTTTGAACACTTTGTTACATGGCCAATCATTCCCCCCCAACTTAATTTTTTCTATCAACCTTCTTTTTGAAAAATGCTCTCTTTTTAATTAGAAAAGTATAGGAGATTTTATTTTTGTTTTTCCATATTTTGGGCTCAAGGAATGTGTTTGGAAAATAATTTTTCTTTTTAAGGCTCAAAGGGGTTAACAAATGATGTTCCTATTTTTGTTTGGTCATTTTTGGTTAAGTGGCTCATTCTATTTGAAAGAACATGCCTTGATCATTTTCTATCCCTTGATCATTTCCTATCAAATTTTGTGCAACCAAGTAAAGAAAGATTCAAACAAAATCAATTGTGCAAACCAAAAAGTTTCTCACTAAACTCACATAATAATTATGTTTGCCTTACACTCCCTCACATGGTTGGTCCATGTACAACTCTTTCTAAAAACAATTCACAAGTTCATGCTAAATGATTTTTCAAAAAGTTTGTATTTTATCCAAGTTATAACATTATGAATTATTCACATAAAATTTCAGATATTCAACTCATGTTGTTAATTTACAAGGTTACTGGTCTAGTTAAAAATTTAAGCCAAGTTGTGTCAACTACTAAGTTTAGTTTCAACAATTTCACTTTTTAAACAAATTATTAAAAAGAAACTATCGAAAACACACAACTTCAAAATTAAGCACACTAATTTTTTTTAAAAGCAAACAAACACACTTCAAAAATTTAAAAGCAAACAAACACACATAATTTTTTTTGAAAACACACCAAAATAAATTTCTTTCAAAATGTTATATACATTCCCCCAACCTAAGTTATTGACTTGTCCTCAAGTCATTTTGAAAATATTTTAAGGAACTTTTTGTAACATTTTAAAAGAAATAAAATTAAAAACTAACCATTCTCCTTGATTTTACTACCCTCTCCAAGATAATGGTGCCTTTAGAGCCAACTCCTTTTTTGTTTGTTTGTTTTTGGACTTGTCTTCCTGTAAATCATTAGAACTAGCAATTTATTTTTCGTTGAGGTTAGTCTAACAATTTACATGAATTTTTCAATGTCAAAAACATTATGTTCATGAACAATTTGATAAATGAAAATCCAAACAGAATTTTGTGGTATTCCAAACAACAAGATATCAATTAAAATAACCACAAATAAATCCATTCAGAATTTCATGAATTTTTTTTAAATGATAAACCAAACAACAATTAGTAAACCAAATAATGCACTTTTTAGGAGTTCTCAAGTTTGGAAAAATTAATTTTTTGGCACAAATTGAACAAGCATGCTCCTAGTTTTAAAAATTAATTTCACAACTCTAAAATCATCAACTAAAGCATGTTTATGGAGATATAGGTTCAAGTATCACAAAATAAAATGTGTGCATAAAAATGTGCATGGTGAATACTTAACCTTTAAGGTTAAAGTAGCTTCCCGTTTTGGAATTTTGAAGATCAGTTTCATCATTTAAAATAAATTCAGCCACTAATCCTTGTTGACTTCAATCTCACTTATGTTGTTCTTTTGAAAACATTGATGAGGAGTACCTCCACATCACCTAAAATGTTTTATAACAACAATAAAGGTTTCTTAACTAGTGGGTTTTCATCAATTTTATGAATTATTCTACTATATTTTCTAGTTTTGGTTCTTGGAATGTTGGAGGCAATGATTTACAATTTTCATTATATTTTCTACTTTAGATATTTTGATTTACACTTATAATTTTATCATATTTTATGTATTTTTTATTATTTTATACATGTATTCTTGAATGTATCGTCTCTAATATTTTATAAAAAATATATGTCAATGTATCGGATATATATATATATATCGTATACGACACAAATATCTATATCACACATATCTATATATGTGCTTCATACGTGAAAAGCAAAAGGACATGGACTATGTTGCTGGAAAGTTGCTTGTAGATATCTAGTCCTAGTACTTCAAGAGCTTAGTGAAGTTAGGGGCTCCACGTTTTCCCAAAATTTACTTACATGTGCTATTCTTATACTAGCAATACACGAGGATGAATTCAGAACTCTCCTTTCAGTCTCTACAATATACTTAAAGAAGGTGTATGTACATAATTACGCATTTATATGGCTTCTAAAGAGAACCAATCTTTTTAGACATTATACATAAATCTTCAGAACCAATATCCTTTAATATTCTCAATATCATCTTTACCTTAACTTTTCTATTATTTATTAGAAAAACAAGAAAAAAATCTTAATGCATTCATATTCAGTTCTTTTTTTCATCCCAAGTTACATTTATATTATATTTTGAACAAACATGCATATGTTTAATGATTCAGATAACCCGTATTCCAAAGTTTTATGGGCTTTATATAGTAATGTCATAATTTGAATTGTCTTTTTCTCTGAAATTGGGAAGAAACTCTACGACCAATGCTATCTCTAAGCTATTAATTCCAAATAAAAAATAATTAAAAATTATTTTATCGACTAAATGAATTTTATGAAATTCCTATAGTAAGGTCAGAGTCTTAGTCGTCTTTAACTTCTCTAAAAATAGGAAGAAAGTTTATGACCAACACTGTCTCTAAACTATTAATTTCATACAACTAATAATTAAAAAATATTTTATCACATAAATGAATTTTATGAAATTTTTATAGTAAAGTCATGATTCGAGTTAACTCTAACTTCTCTGAAAATGGAAAGAATATCTACGACCAACACCGTCTCTAAGCTATTAGTTCTATTAAATTAAAACAATCATATATTATAAATATTTTAAAATCAATAAAAAATCAACCCCAACCGATATTTTCCAAAGCAACAATAACCAACTGAACCAATCAATTAATTTTAAACCAGAACTACGTAGACTTGATTTCCCTATTGCACCTAGGGATACGTATGAGCAAGATAAACTTCTGTGAGACACAAAAATAAAAATAAAATATTTTTCTTTAGTAATTAATTTATTTATGAAATAATTTTAATGGTATAAAAGAACATGTTATTAGTGAGGGTGTCGTTTTAATATGGGAAGACAGAGTGTTAATACATTCCCTGATCCATAACTAACTCTAGAGCTCATAATCTTTGTTTAAAGACCATATTATCCAATTCGACATAAAGAGAGTTTTCGACGTTTTATCCGAAAAAAATGTAGTGGAGACTACAAATCATTTGGGAGAGGTAGAAATCGAGTTCGCCTCTTCCTAAGTCATAGAGCCGGTCTTCCAACCAAAAATCGGGTCACGATAGCTGGCTAATTTGCTCGAGACTTTTCCATTAGAGAGTCAGGCTTAGAGTCGCCAATCACATAGACTTAAATACCATTTTGTTTTCTTTCTTTTTTTGTGTTCTTTCCTTAGAATAGTAAATTATTATCTTATACTCTCTTGTTTTATTATCGACAAGTTCTTATGATTATTTTTGAAGCTTATTGGGGGTAGGAATTTTTAAAAGGTTTGCTTCCTCACACACTAGCATTGTACACTTAAGTTTGCATACACATAGGCCCTGAACCCGAGTATTAGTGATTAGGATTTGAGATAGAATTTGGGATGGCAACGGGCACAGGTAATAGCTACCCAACTACCCATTTCAAAATAGGAGAGTATTACTCATACCCACCTGTACCCGCACGGGTACCCGTATGTGGGGTTTTCCCATTTATTTCTTGGAACCCGCGTGTACAACGTGTACCCGCAGGTTTCCTATATTATAAATGAATTTCTAACTTCCTACTTCTATTATGTTTCAAACGAGATGAAACTTAATTATTTTTATGCCTTTTGATTGAATATTTGGCAAAAAATGCTAAATCTATTAATGTTTTCTATTTGTGTGATTTGATATTTTCATTTCCTTAATAAAAAGTATATATTTTCTTTGTTAGGCATGTGTGTTTCTAAACATGTAATAATACTTGTAGGGTGTTTACCACCAAATTCAATAAAAGATATAAACAACGTAAAAAATGTAAGCAAAGTAAAAGAAAAAATGTACACAGTGTAATGAAGGTTGGGATAATGTACTTTTTATTTTAATTAAAGATAATATAGTAATCATATATATAATGGGTACCCCAGGTACGAGTACCATAATACCCATAACTGTCTATGTGTACCACGAGTATTTTTAAAAACTCATTTGTAAAATTTGCGGGTACTCGTTTGTAACCCATACCTGCGGGTACCTATAGGTATGATTTTATTTGCCATCCCTATATAAAAGGGTCGTATGCTTTTTCGGTATATAGCTTCGAGTCATATATGGTATTGACGGAATTGACCACCCAGATCGTTTCTGGTATCAAGAGTTAGCGGCTTTGATAGCTCGATCCTTCTCATTTCTAGCACATGGTACTTGGTTACCTTTCTTTCGAGACTATATGCGATCTGGTGATCAGGAAGTCTAAAGCTTTTATCGAGTCCACTTCAAACAAAATCTAGTACATTGTCGTAGAGTTGTAAGCTATAGACATTTCAAAAAAATCATGTAGGATATACCTTATGTAGGACACAAGAAGCGAACCATTTCTATCTTTTATTATTTAAAATCATCAAGTGACATAAAGACACATTTGCACATTGATATCATTATGCCGTGAGAATGGCTAATACTCATAATATGCCTGCTATTGAGCTTAGCATCTAGGGATAATTTTCATGTCATACATACTCGGCGATGAGCTTAATGCCCTAGATACATAATCCATATCATATTGGGAAATTCGGGGTTATATCATTTAACTCCGGACTATAATAAATCATACTAAACCCATCAATAGGCTCAATGCCTAGGGATGAATTTATATCACCATATTAAGCTTAGTCCGAATATACATTAACAATATAATGAATATCAATATATCATGACAAGTATTGCATTTAAGGTTATACTGCCTCCAAATAAGGCCCACTACCCTAGGGGACGTTCATCATACATATCATTCATTCATGCATCCATTCATTATTTGGTTATTTACCACTTTTGTAATTAATATTTTTCAGATTCTTTTGTCGAAGAAAAATACCTGGTATAGTAAGACGTGGAGACTGATTCTCAAATCGTGGGTTCTATCAGCACTCTGCCAGTAATGAAAGGGGTAAGGCTGGAATTACAGGTTGTTGATGTGAGTTGTCTAACAAATCTAGTCACCAAGATCCCTCAAGAGGTTCAGGATCAGTTAGCTATAGAATATGGAAGATTGGTCGACCTCCTCTAAGGCCATAAAGGATACGATTCAGTACTGGAATACTACTCTGCATGTCTTTGAATTCCCAAACGTGGATGCATCCCCAACTCTGGAAGATTATTAAGTTTTCCTCGATATCGGTTGATCAAGCCTTCATATCGAATCATCAAGCAGACTCAAATTGTATCAATATAGTGATAATTAGAATGTCGGAAAGGATTATATTGAGAAATTAATTAGGATAAATGATTTATTTCAAATCAGCTATTTTTCAAAATAAAAGTTCTTCTTTGATTTAAAAACTTATATGTTGAACATTAAGTTTACATTTAAGTAAATTACATTCACAATCCTGAGAATATTTGAAATTATACAAACCACCTATCCCTTAGAATATTTGAAGTATTTTATAACGAAGCAAAAATAATGAAAAGACATTGGCTCTTAAGCTATTTGGAATTTTCTATATTATATATCATATTTTGATTAACTTAATCATACTTATCATCCATTTTTTGTTTAAAAGATACACTTATATATGTCATAGTGTAGTCAATATAATGCATATATATAAATTAGAAATGATCTATATGTGCAAAAAAAAGAAAAGTAGTTTGTATAATTTTACTAAAACTCGACGAGTATCAGTGAAATTTACTCTTTAAATTCAACAAACTACTTTTTAAAAATAAATTAAGTTGAATGTGGGATCTAATATTCAGAGTTTAATATTGATTGTATTTTTTTAAAAAATGTACATAATATCCACATTACCTCCATATCTGGAAATAACTTCTCCTCTTGTAGGGATAAAGTTGTGTATATCTAACCTCCCCAAACTTTAATAAGTGAGAGTATCATGTATTGGGTCAGATTTTATAATACACATAGTAGACTTTAATTTATTATGGATAAAAACATGTAGCAAAAAAAGATCAAATATATTTGATGCCCCGCTGCTATTGTGATTTGCACAAAATGAATTCATTTGAATGTGAAGCCAAAGAAAGGATTTTATACAATGTGCTTAGTACAAGAAGAAAGAAGAGAAAGTTAACTAACTTAAACTACCAAAGTGATTCAGCAAACAACAACTTATCATTAAATCCAGAGGGGATTTCGTGCTAGATGCATACACTGCTTTGAATCAAAGTACACATCAAAGACTAGATGCGTCAATGTATTAGGTACCCAAACCATTAAACATAAATCATTTTTATCAGTTTGGACTGTGCTAAAGTAATAGAACAATTTTGGTCTACATCTGTACAAGGTGGGGATAGATTTGTGTGTTTGTAAAATTATAGTTATATAATTATCTCATGTATCCTAAATAGAACGTATCATATTTACTGTACCTCATACCATTTTTTTTAAGCAAAGAGCAAAAGAGCCCGACATCCACAAATATTAAAATAGGAACATGATTACAATAGAAGTTAGTTAGAAAATCTATAGTTAGGAAGTCCTAATCTATTTCTATGAAAGTCCTCAAGAATGGGAGAAGGAATTTCATTCCACCAAGTAAACGATCTAGACCGAATTCCATAGCTAGCAAGACTATCCGCACAAGCATTTCCCTCCCTATGAATGTGTGTGATCCATCAATCCATGGAGTCCATCAAAGCTTTGCATAATCGCAATTTGTTCATGAGCTTCCAAGGAATGTTAATTAAGCCATTAAACATTTGAGTAACCAAAAGAGAGTCACACTCCAACTAGTTGTAATTCCACCCCTTTTGATTAGCAAATTGAATTGCCATCAATGTCGCATTTAATTCTATAAATAGAGCATGTTGAGTATCAAAACAATCAGAGAAACCATCCAAAAAGTAGCCATTATGATCCCTGATTATTGCTCCCCCTCTTGCTAGACCCGGTGCACCAAGAGCAGCACCATCTGAGTTTATCTTTATTTTATGCCCGTAGGAGGAGGGTACCAGATAACTTCCTTAATGCGAGGAGCTTTCCTGTAGTTGATTGAAATATGAAGACTTGTCAAGATTGAGAAGTCATGAATAGAAGAATTGGCAAATGATTTTTTTGAATTTCCAAATAGGGAAGTTTCTACTTTGATGTTGCTAATAGCTCTGCTGAGTAGAATGTTTCTGTCTTCAAATCTACTCTTGTTTATGCAATGCTAAATATTGTATATGGAACTGTAGTTGATTGAAATATGAAGACTTGTCAAGATTGAGAAGTCATGAATAGAAGAATTTCAAAGGATTTTTTTTGAATTTCCAAATAGGGAAGTTTCTACTTTGATGTTGCTAATAGCTCTGCTGAGTAGAATGTTTTTGTCTTCAAATCTACTCTTGTGTATATTGATTGTATGACAACAGAGGTAAAAACATCTTTAAGCTGAATACTCTCATTCTTAATGCTGTGAAGGATGCCAAAGATTGAGGATGGATTGATATTGAAACCAAATGTGCATCTTACCCAATTCCAAATATCCTTAGCAAAAGAACATTGGATAAATAGATGTTCAAAGGTTTCCTCAATATTCTTGCAAATATTTCACTTAGAAGCCATTGAACAACCTCTAGCCTTCAGGTTTTTGTCTCTAGGAAGTCTATCCAAGATCAATCTCCAAGTTGTAAAGGACTTGGAGGGGGGATGTAAGAAGACCAAATTTGTTTGCACCAATTCATCTCCTGAGTAGCAGGGAGGATACTGTTAAAAGCCTCCTTGAGGCTGAGCTTACCATCACTAGATTGTTGCCACACCCTTCTGTCTTTGTTATTGGAGATGTATATATGCGAGATTTGGAGGGCAATTGTTGGAAACTTGTTAGCTAACTCCTGAGGTATTATCCATCTTGAGTTTGCAGGGAAATCAGCTACCGAAGCCTGCAGAGTAGAGTGTATTTCGGGTGGGATATTGAGCAAATCAACCATAGTTCTCCCCAACTAATTGTCTGTCCAAAAGTTGATATCCATGCCATCCCTTATAAGCCACATGGTGTTGGATATCGCAAGTTGCATGTTAGCTTTAATACCTTGCCAGATTGATGACTTATAATATTTTTTAGGATTGCCAAATCTTGTCCTGAAGAAATTTTCCCATTCATGATCAGATGAGAGCATATCCCAGGCAAGCTTAAGCACAACAGCCTGGTTTATCAACTTTAGGGACCTCAAACCAAGCCCTCCTGCCTTAGTATTAGAGCAGACTTTTGACCAAGCAACTTTGACCAACTTCTTTACCTTGGCATCCCCTGACCAAATAAAATTTCTGATGTAGGAATCCAAGTGCTTTAACAGCTGAGAAGGCCATCTATATATGTGAAAGCTATATATTAGCATGCCTTGAATTACTGATTTGACAAGCTCAACCACCTTTCCATTTAGCAAGCTTATTGATTATTCTATCAGCAATGCCAAGCAGATTACTCCTCCTAGGCTTCCCTTTAAAAAGAGGAACACCCAGGTATTTGACAGGGAGGCTCCCCACATTGAAGCTTAGGTAAGAAGCCAGGTTTGCTATTTTCCTAGCAGAGGCATTAACAATGTAGAACTTGCATTTGTTTGTATTCATGCTCTGACCAGAAACTTGAGCATAGTCAATGATTAATTGTTTAAGAGCTAGCAAGTCTCTTTTAACACCTCTATAGAAAATTAAGACATCATCTGAACAAAGAACGTGAGAGGGAGTGAGCAGATTCCTAGGGCCAACAATAGGTTTGATTTTCCCAGCCTCTAAGAGTTTTGTGATCCCTCTGCTAAGAACCTCTTCAGTTAAGCATAAAAGAAGGGGAGATAATGGATCCCCTTGTCTGACCCCTCTTTTGCAGCTAAAGAATCCTATGTTCTTACCATTGATATTGATTGAGAGTTTAGAAGAGTGGAGTATTGTGCTTATCCAGTCAATGAATCTGGTGTTGAAACCAAATGCTTTTAGAGTGTCCAGTCAAGAGTAAAAAATAATATGAACCAAGTGTGTCGCCTTCTGAATGTGTGAGAAGACACCCCAGACAGAAGTTGGACAAGCCCCAAGAAACTAAGCTTCTTATCTGAGTGACTAATCCAATGTTGAAGTACCATACGAACAGGTATTGAAGGACTATGGATATTCATCCATTCAATCCATTAAAATGGATTAATGGATCAACAGAATGAATTGAAATTCATCCATTAAGTTTAGATATGGATGAATTTAATAATTTAAATAGAGTAAATTACACTTACACCCCATATGATGGTGAAGTTGATGGATTCTAGGAAATACAAAATGATCCTAACAATTCGAGATGCTAACCTGGTTAATGCAATGATATATGGCAGAATAGAAAAATTAAGTTTAGATCCAATTTTTAGAAAACAAATCCAAAAAGCATAATCACCTTATGGATACTAATGTCCCAAAAGCCATGCCTACAACCATTATTATTTAGATTCAATTTTTGCTAACAAAAACAATCAAATGTGTTATTAATCTCAAAAGCATAATCACCTGATGGGTACTAATGTCGTCGAGAGATATCTGGGCATAAGCTTTATCTTTAGCCAATGTAGTAATATCACCAAAGAAAATGACAAGCACATATCATATATATATGTTAGAGGAAACCTTTCAAGGTATAAAAATTATAAGCACACGCACGCACATGGACCAAAAAAAGGGAAGAAAAGAGAGTTAGTACCTTCTTGAATATATGTCAAGCAATGAATTATTATCATCCACAATTGGTATTGAGCTAACTTTAGCTGCAAGGAAAGCATATATATAAGCTACTCTGCAGGTGTCTCTTGCCTCATTTGCATCATTGAAGACCTTGCCAGCTTCCATTTTTGTAGCCTTTTCTGCTTCCTGGTACTAGTAGTAGAGACTAAAAAGCTCAAGTATGATATTCAAATAAAGATTCGAAGGGAGTCTAAGATGAGGATTATATATGGTGTAGAGCTAGGCTTGATAAAAACTATGGCTTACAGTTAAAACCTCTCTATAGAAGTTGGAATTTTAGAAGCTAGTTTAAGATTTAAGACTAGTTGGCAACTCTGTTTGTACTTACATGTGTCTATCCCAGAGGAAAATGTGCTCGAGTTATAGGAATGCACAAATCCTTTCATTGTAGACTTAAAACCGCACCAATCAATAATTCACCCGACTAGTAAAATGAACATGAAGTTTGTGATGTGACACAAAAGTGATGAGCCATATAGAATCAATGAAGATTTATAATTGGAGTGACATAAACAGGAGAGCACATTACATTATAACAATTTCAACTTAAAAGTTTCCTTACTTAATAAAAATAAAATCACATTTAAAAATGTCATAAATTTTACATGATAATTTTTCTCTCATTGAACCCAATGGGAAAAGACTTATCTTTCTGAAATATCAACATCTGAAACTCCTTGTAAATGGTAACAGGAGAAGAGTGCACTCTGACAGTCTCGTCAAGTAAGACAAATTAATCAAATTACATTATTAAACATAGTACCTACTAGAAACAAGTATTGAAACAAAACCTGCACCTAATGGTATCTGGTTGGTCTAAATGCAAGATACCAATGGTATATTACATACACTAATCATCACATTACTTGGAACATCAATTGTCTATCCCATTTGTTGGCAAGTCATTCACATGAGTACCCTATTGCACTAATTCCCGGTTGCATATTTAAGAAAGTATATGTAAGAAAGTCTTGTTGTTCAAGGACTGATGTTCTGAGATTAATACATATTTTGTATCAGTTTGAGAAAGGGAGACATTGAACACACTCAAATGACAATTCTCAGCACAATATAAATGAA
>NW_017716887.1:0-5951 GCF_001865875.1 Lupinus angustifolius
TAATTTTGGCACAAACTAGTTAGTGTGGCAAAAGAATCGTGGCTAACAAGATATTTTCTTGTAGTGCCTAGGCGTGAGCGCTGCCTTAAGATAAGTCTCACATCTAAAGAAAATATGGTAAATCCAATATATTAATAAGGTTTAGACAACTCTCAAGCTAGCTTTTGATCGAGTTAGATCCTGTAATTCTAATAAATATGTTACACCAACAAAGTGAGAATGAACAATCGTACTTTAAAAAGACAAAGAAAAATGGTAACTCATACACTAGATCGCCACCTATGATATTTATGACTATTATAATAATATTTTTATTAGTATAAGTATAACATATAATATATTTGTATATGTTAGTATAAGTCTAAATATATAATAAATATAGGAATTATTAGGATAAATGAAAAATTACGTTCTTCTTTTGGTGCAATAAAAATATAAAGAGATGTTTTCAATTGAGAATACTCACGTGCAGGGAACAAAAGCAATGAAGACATGAATAACTTAATTCAAAATAAAATATTGTCATAATAATTTAGCTCAAATTTATTTAATTAACTAAAAACTATATGAGCCTAATCTTCATACTTTTGGAAGAGGTGAAATCTTCATACTTGTGGAGGAGGTATATGATTGTGGTCTTTAGAAGGCCCAGATCCAGGATTAGGAGGTTCTTTCGGCAACATCCCAAAGGATACTTTAGATAAAGTTTTAATGCCAAAGCTCTGAGGTTTAAGGATAGGTGGTTCTCTAGCCGATATCTCATGATATATATTTGATGGATTTTGTTACACAAATGAGCCTTGAAAACTTCTTGATTCTATTGGTTGTTGTAGAATTCTTGCTGTTGTTGGAGATAAAATAAGGATGAAAGAATGAGGATGAAACATAAGAGTGAAAATATAAAGATTAACTTTTGCATGTTGTTCACCATTTTCTTTGGCTTCAGTTGTAAGATGATTTTTCTATGCAATGATTATTTCACTTACTATTGTTGTCTTAAATAAGACATCGAGTGCATACCTTTTTGGTATTATAACAACTAGCTTGTCAATCGAATTAGAATGATAATTTACCCCATAAAAACAATTTATCATCACCATATCCATAACGGAGTTCTGAGCACATGCAAAACGTTGCACTGGATAAATCATTTTCTATCTTCTTCAATAACTAATATTTTCATTAGTTAATAACACAATCAACATATTTATTTTTAAAAATATCCTTACTTAAATGACCCCAATAATTTCCCCCATGCTTATTGTACAAGCCACCGTTTCTAATTTATCCATAAACATTAATTAAAAGATACAATTTGATTCCCATAATAATTATTTATTCCTATATAAAAGCAATTAATTTAAATACTTATTTTTCTCATATGCATTTCTAATATTTTCCTCCTAACTCCTCCATCTTATCTTTAGAAAGTTGTTTAAATTAAAAACATGTTTTTTTTATATAAACAATTGTTTAGCAACTTTTTCAACTTACACCAAATAAAAACCACAGGAGGAATTGGTATTAGCTGGTATGCTTTAGTTGACAAATTTGGGATTATATTTTGGTTTCAGAATTAGTAGATCTTCATCTAGTATTTAAGTTATAAACACCTAATCTTGTTCGGCCTATTTATAGAATAAAAAAATACAAAGATTTCAAAACAACAACAAGTATAATATTAAAAAGACCATTTTCTAAATGTTTTGAAACCAAATTTATATCTCTTATATTGTTGTATTCCTAACCACATTTAAAAAACCTTCAAGTTATGGACCACTTTTATTTCAATTAATTTAGTATATATTCAATATGAAAGTAACAATTGGATAGAGATCACTTGTGCCGAAGGGTGTCTGACATTATGTCCCAAGTCAATCAGAGTGCCAAATTTATCACTTTTTGTTTTTTAAAATATTCTTTTATTCACATGTCAACATGTGATTGGCTTGTGATAGTTGCTTCAGACATAGTAGTTTTGATATCTTTACTGGAATAGATATTGTCTATTCTCTTGCCCCTCTTATTACCATTGAACTTGGAGAAACACTTAGTTTGTAGAGTTCCAAAATATGATCCATATGCGGACGTATGAATTCTAGTCATTGATGGTGGTTATCAATTTGGAACACACTACATAGTAGCAGTCCATGATATGTGGCTATTGGAGAAATATCCAATTGCGATTGTAGTTGTTGTCAAAGCTAAACCGGTGGAAACCGGTGATTCAATTGTCGATCGAGTCGGTTGATGATGACATATAGCAATTTGGAATACAACGGGATTTTCTTGTTGACGATGTTGAACTTGAACCACCTAGTTCCCGTCCTATGTATCTTCTAGTATCATCAGAGGTCGGGGTCGATGGAACTGGCTTCGTGTTACGAACTAGATTTGTAGAGTTAGAAAGAATATAGATAACGAGATAACTGAAAAAGAATGGACTTAAGATCAATTATGATCTTGAACTATTTCTTTATTGTAAAATTGAAAATCAATAGTAAAGTTAACACTTTGAGAAGTAAATCACATAATCTAACCGATTCCTCAATCAGTTAACTTTCCCTCCAATTCTTACTTTCTAAAAAGATACCCCAACTACATCAACTACTTTCTGTTTAATTTTTTATTTATTTATAAATGCCTGCGGACGGCCGGTTTAAAGCGGGCAGGGCTCACAACTTTTGTCCATGAAGACAATGCAGGCATGTCCACACCCTCTTAAATTTTGAGTTCATTTGTGGGCATGTGCAAAACAGGTCGGACGACTCATTTTGCCAACTCTGTTGTTTATCTAGTTTTTCCAAGGATATCAGCTTATAGGACAGAATCTTAAGATAAACTCAATCCCCTTCCTAGAACTCTACATGTCTTTTGTGCTTATCAGCATGCTTCTTCAAGACTCAAAATCTGCACTAGCCTTTTCATTCCTTTTAAAACTATCTTTCTTCAAGAATTTAAGCTATTCTCCCAAGAAAATGGTGACACATACAAAGGATTGCCACCTATGGAGTTTATAAGTATTATAATAATATTTTTATTAGTATAAGTATAATATATAATATATTGTATATATTAGTATAATTATAATATATAATATATATCTAGGAATTATTAAGATAGATGACACAATTACATTATTTTTATGGTGCAATAAAAATATAGACAAATGTTTTCAGTTGAGAAAACTCACGTGGAGGGAACAAAAGGAACGAAGACAACAATAGCTTAATTCAAAACAAAAATATTATTATAATAACTTAGCTCAAATTTATTTAACTAAATAAAAACAATTTTAGCCTGATCTTCATACTTTAAGGGTATGTGGTTCTATGGCCTATATATCATAATATATATTTGATGGGTTTTGTGATATAAATGAGCCCTGAATATTGCTTCATTCTGTTGGTTGTTGCAGAATGTGTAGAATTCTTGTTGTGGTTGGAGATAAAATGAGGTTGAATCCTAAATGCGAAAATATAAAGATTTACTTTTGTATTTGTTCATCATTTTCTTTGGCTTCAATATTAAGATAATTTTTCTATGCAAGGATTTTTTTCACTTACTATTGTTGTCTTAAATAAGAGAGTCATTGCATACCCTTGTTTTGTATTATAACAATATAAGCCAACTCTATCACAGGATCGCAGTACTGATTTGCTATAATGAATATGATTTAGTATAATAAACTAGCATGTCAACTAACACTTTGTATTTGTCGACACACATTATTATTTATCTCTTATCAAGTGTATATACAAAATTTCTATAAATTTATGAAGTTTTGACCTATAAATTTCTCAAATTTTCTATATAGAAAAAGGTACCTTACTTTCTTTTAAAGTATTCAAATTCGCTGCAATTTCTTTTTCCATTTTGCATGATGGAATGTCAACCCATCATTTACATAGTAGAATTATGGGGTTAAGGAAATATGTCAAATCAAATTAAATTTCATTCCTTTTTATGTTTTATGCAACATGCATGTTACAAAATGATTTGCAACGTGTTATATATAATTATTTGTAATATGTGTTACAAAATTATTAGCAACTTCTTTATTACAAAGGCAAACATAAAAAACATTTGATATAGTAAAGGGCAAAATTGGAATATAGAAATTATATATTTGCCCTTAATCATGTTTTAACCTTCTCCAGGGGAAATGATGGAAACTTCTCTTGCAACACATCAGTTATCTCCCAAGAGTTGTTGCAATTTGACAGATTTATCTACTTTGCCAACACTTCATTGTGTCCTTGTTGAGTCTCCCTCTATTCCACAATGTCCTTTGGTTCCACTTCCAATTCAAACTCTTTATTCAACAATGTAGGAAGAGGTTGATGATCCTGATTAGGTTTAACAGTCTGTTTCAATAAGGATACCTAAAATGCTGGATGTATTTTTGCATGATTAGGCAACTTTAACTTGTATGCCACTTGCCAATAGAGATGGAAAAACATGCAAAGCACGCACGCCCACCTCATAGTCCGTAAAATAGACAATTTCTCATCTCCATATCCATAATGGAGTTTTTAACACTTGCAAAACGTTCCATTCAATAAATCATTTTTTATCTTCTTTAATTAATAATATTTTCATTAGTTAATAACACAATCAACATATTTATTTTTTAAAATATACTTACTTAAAATATCAGAATAGTTTTCCCATGCTATATATACAAGCCACTATTTCTAACCTATGAGTAAACATTAATTAACATACATAATTTGATTTTCATACCAATTATTTATTCCTATAAAAAATCAATTATTTTTCTCATCTATATTTCAGTTTTTCCCTCTTAACTCCTCGACCTTAACTTTAGAAAGTTGTGAGATTGCAAGTATGCTTCATCATAATATTTAGATGAAGACAAAGATAATAGACAAACTTGAAAACAATGATAACTCAACAAACAACAAAGCCAATGCTATGTGAACCTTGAATAGAAGTCTCACAGTCCTAATATTGAATCAACTTAAAATAAGGCATGCATAGACTCGTACATGAATATCATGTTCACACATTTACATATGGTAACACGATTTTGGTGCACTGACTACAATATTTCCCCCTACACCAACGGTTCAAAACCGTGGTCTAATATAGAAAAATCGTGGTCTTTGTCATAGACAATGATTTTCTAACTATGATAGTCTAAGGTGTTGCCTTTTGTTTTGGCAACGGTTTTTGACATAAGACAACTATGGACAAAAAACCGTTGCCTTTATAACTAACATAGGCAACTGTTTATTTAGTTTGCAAGGACTACGACTTCTTACCATGGCCATAAGTAACACCTAAAACCGTCTCGTAATAGCTCATACCTAAGGCTGAAATTATAAAAAGAAACAAGAAGAAAAACCAAGAGCAATGACAGATGGTGGGTCATACTTGACAAAAGTAGGAGGAGGTATCAATCATAACTCATAGCCGTCTGGGATGTGCATAACATATATCGCTAGCACGATAGAATGGTGGGGGGCGGTGTTCCTGGGAGACATAGATATACAGAACACACATACGGAGGACCTATTTATCATAATTATATTAATGCATGATGATGTCATGATGGATGCATCACTCATACTTTACCTTTAGCTCGACGGCTAATCTTCTAAATGAATACATGGAGTGTTAACTCCAAGTAGAGCCATAATGCATGTTGAAAGTTTATTTGAGGAGGAGGCCTTCCCCTCTCAACAAATCGTTCCGGCAGTAGTGCCAATTTGTTGAAAGCGGAATTCCTCTTCCTTGGTGTGTTTTCCTTTTTATTTGATTAAGTAAGTGAACTTGGTTTTATTCTTTGTTCGCCATCTCGGCTTTTTTGAAATAAATTCCAACGCCAGTATAATGGTTTCAAGAATATTCCAGTTACAACTTACTGTTAATAATCATGTAAATAAGTTATTCCTTCTTTGCCCCATCTCGGTTTTGTTAGAATA
>NW_017716888.1:0-6235 GCF_001865875.1 Lupinus angustifolius
CCAATTTACACCTCTTTCAAGGTTCAATTGTAGTATAGTATATGGTTATGTCGAACCACAAGGAATTGTCTAATAGAATGAATCATATGAATATGTCAATGCACAAATAATGAGTAAACATATTTTGATGGTTTTTTGGTTTGATTTGCATATAAACATTTAACAAGAAAAATAAACTATATTTTAACAAATTCTTGAGGAGACAAGATCATTTTGAATAAGGAAAATATTTCTCAACTTCTTATGAGTTTGAACTACTTAGACAAGTTCTTATGTTTTACTTTGATTAACTCCAAACACCAAGTTCTAAAATCCTCCTTTTAGTGTATGTCCTAAAATGGTAGAATGATAATCACTTATATTTATTAGTAAACAATATTACGTCCACAAAGAGATTAGGATGTCAAACCCGAATCTTGGACTCTAATATTGATGTAGTAATGAATATAAGATCTTAAGAAAAGTATGCTTAACTTGGCAAATAAACTAAGTAGTACAACTACTTCTTAGTTTATTTGTTAAGTGTTTGAGACAAGTAATTTTATGACTTGAAATCAATTTTTAGGTGATCAATAAAAAAAGAGCATTAAGAATTTTTCAAACAAGTAAAATTAATCAAAGCACCAACTTGAATGAATAAAATTCAAACCTTTTAGAATATAAGAATAAGTAGAAATACGTAAACATATTCAAAAGAAATTGTTAGGAGCATGAGCCATCCATCCAAAGATTGGATGCTTTGAGTTCCAAACGAGATTACAAAATTGATTTTTTCATCTCATTTTGCCTTCTCCTTTTCTCCTCTTGAATTATAAACTAAAATTACAAAACTTACTTAAATAAAGTTCCTAAGAACTATGAACAAGAAGGGAGAACTTCAAAGAAGAATTTCTAGGCAATATGTGAATGAAAATGTGATATATGACGTTTTTTATTCGAATGAAATGTGCCCTATTTATAGAAATTCCCTAGAGCCGCTGAGCTGCTTGTTAACACCGCTCAAAAGATGACCAAACCCTTCAACATGGGTTTTGTCACTTGATCAAGCAGCTTTGTCACCTCCTTATGCTTGACTCACCGAAGCTAGTTGTGAGCTATAAACCCAACTATGGTGAGCTACTCTAGAAAGCCTATGGTGGGACACTTGAAGTGATGTCATTGGTGACTTCATGGTTTGCTTGATGGCTAAGTCAAGTCTGGTTGCACACCGCTTAGCACACCTGTTGCACCGCTAAGCGGCTTTTTCAGCAGCTTTGACCGTGCTGACTGGGACGTGACCTGGTGCTTGCTGATTTGGGCAGGAGTTTGGTTCTCCGCTGAGCTGCTTGGTTGCACCACTAAGCTGCTTGTTGAGCAGCTTGGGCATGTTCCAAGCTCGTGTCTGACCATGTCAAGCTGAGTTCTGACCGTGTTAGGACTAGTCTGGTGCTAGGTTGAGCGGCCAAGCAGGTCCGCTCAGCTACTTGCTTGAGCAGTTTGGTCCAGCTCAGGCCGGTGTCCAGGTCAGCTGAGTGTAGCTTGGTCCATGCGCAGCTGCCTTCTTGAGCACCTTGATCTTTTTGACCATGAATCATTTTTTCTCTACTTTTCTTTTTTCTAAATCCTAAAAAATACATAAAAAAGAAATACAAACACAAATATACAAGATTGTGATATTTTATATAAAAAGTATTATTTTAAGTTGGGTTTTCTCAATTATGTTTGACACTTATCCATGCATTAATAACAGTAATGGTACCGACGCTGGTCGGGACTGACTAGTGCAATGTTATTCCTAGGAAGCATACATAACAAATACATCATCGTACCCACCATTGGTAACTCATTGGCAAAATACCATGCACTCGGTAGCATTAGAAACCCTCCAATCGGCAAAGAGAACTGCCATATCACCTTGAACACATGTTGAAAGAGTTTTTCTTGCTTGCTTTATTGAGGCAGTAAGTTTCTGATTGGTTTATTTACTGACATGTCAATTATTTGCTCGCCATCTCGACTTTGTTGGAATAAATACCAACACCGGTATAATGGTTTCAAGAATGTTTCTTCAATAAAAAAACTTAGCTTTTATTGAATTATTAACAATTTCATATCATCTCAGCTTTGTTGGAATAAATTCCAAGGCCGGCATAATGGTATGAATTTAGAAATTTTACACAAGTGATAATGAGTGATATTTATTTTCGTTTTTCTTTATTAACCGAACTACTTCCTTATGGAAGGTTGGTAGAGACAAATAAATAAAGCAATAAAGTTAGAATTTAACCATACCACTTCTTTCGAATGGTTGGTATAGAGAATAAAGCAATAAATAAATGTTAGTTGTGGAAATTTAAATGACTAAAAGTAAATGTTAGTTGCGGAAATGTAAATGACTGTATGTAAAAGTTAGTAGGTGGATTAAATTGCATTAAATTGCATATTGATTCAAGTTTTCTTTCTTCGTCAACAAATAAAATTTATAAGTTAACACTTTACTATTTTACATTTGCATCTCTTTCAAGATTCAATTATAGTATAGTATAGGGTTATGTCGAACCACAAGGAATTGCCTAATAGAAATGCACTCATACTTTGTATCTTTTATCAAAAGTAATAAAGTAACAATTAAAGTTGTTTTTGTGATTTTATGAATTAAGAAACATTAAAAAGTAAAGAACTAACTATTTACAAATTCAAGAAGGGAAAATTGATTTGAAAGATGAAATTATTTCTTGACTCAAATGATTTTAAAAATATTACAAGGTATGTGTTATACTTTCAGTTAATTTTTTTTTTAGGCAAAAGAGGGAAGAGCGCACCCAATTTATTAATAGAAAGTCAATAACCGAAATTCAAACATTTCTAAAACGGTAGTTGGGCATTCCCAACCGATTCCGATTACAATCATCCGTAATGAAATTAGGCAAAGAATCCCATAATGTGTTTCTTTTGGATTCTAAGCCAAAAGAAGCCAATTTATCGGCACAAGAATTACCCTCACGATATATATGCGTGATTTTAAAGTCCAACAACTGAATTTTCTGATTGCACTTGAACCATTCGTTAGTTAGTTTCCATGGAGGCTTTGATTTGCCATTGAAGATGTCAAGAAGAAGCATGGAGTCGCATTCAAGCCAAAGCCTAACCCATCCATTCTTGAACGCTAAATCAACAGCTTTGATTGCTGAGTGTAATTCAACATAGAGGGAGTTTTGGATGCCCAAGTAGTTAGCAAATCCAGCCAAAAACAAGCCATTGTGATTTCTGAAAATCCCTCCACCACCCGAAACCCGTGTGCAGCTCCATCTGTATTGACTTTGATCCAGCCAAATGGGGGAGGAGACCAGATTACTTCTGTGATTGTAGGCGCTTTGTTGGTATGAATATCAATTGAGAGGCTCTTAAGGATTATGAGATCATTTAAAGTAGGAGTGGCAGAAGCAGAGGAAGAATTTCCAGACATTGTAGTGTTTCTAACAATCCTGGCAATTGCTGAAGCTATAGGAATTTTAACATCCTCAAATCTTGCCTAGTTTCTGCAAAACCAGATTGTGCTTATAGTGTGAATAACACAAGCAGTCATGACCTCCTTTACCTGAGAGTTTGCAATGCCAGAGCAGCTTAACAACAGGTTATGAATGGATGAGTTATTGATGCTAATGAAGAACATGCTGCTGAGCCAATTCCAGAGAGCAGTAGCAAAAGGACAGGTTATGAAGATGTGGTGAGTATCCTCCCAATTTTTGTAGCACAAGTTGCAAATTGAAGCCATTGCACAACCACGTGTCATTAAATTATCATCAGTAGGCATCTTATGGTGCATTATCCTCCAAGTGATGAAGGATTTTGAAGGAGGGATTGCCCTGGACCAGATGAGCTTGCACCAGTTCAAGTGGACTGGATGATTAGATATAGCATGATGAGCCTCCTTTAGAGTTAGATAACCATTATCAGCATGCTTCCACATCAATCTGTCCTTGGGCCCTGCTCTAATAATTCTACCTATTTGATTAGTGATCTCAGGGCAGTGATTAGCCAGAGTAGTAGGAATATTCCATTTATAACCATTCGTGAAATCAGCCACAGTAGCATGAAGATCATTAGTGAGGGTGTCGTTTTAATATGGGAATACAGAGTGTTAATACATTCCCTGATCCATAACTGACTCTAGAGCTCAGAATCTTTGTTAAAAGACCACATTATCCAATTCGGCATAAAGAGAGTTTTCGACGTTTTATCCGGAAAAAATGTAGTGCAGACTACAAATCATTTGGGAGAGGAAGAAATCGAGTTCGCCTCTTCCTAAGTCATAGAGCCGGTCTTCCAACCAAAAATCGGGTCACGATAGCTGGCTAATCTGCTCGAGACTTTTCCATGAGAGAGTCAGGCTTAGAGCCGCTAATCACATAGACTTAAATACCATTTTGTTTTCTTTTCTTTTTTTGTGTGTTCTTTCCTTAGAATAGTAAATTATTATCTTATACTCTCTTGTTTTATTATCGACAAGTTCTTATGATTATTTTTTAAGCTTATTGGGGGTGGGAATTTTTAAAAGGTTTGCTTCCTCACACACTAGCATTGTACACTTGAGTTTGCACACAAATATGCGTTGAACCCGAGTATTAGTGATTAGGATTTGAGATAGAATTTGGGATGGCAACATGCACAGGTAATAGCTACCCAACTACCCATTTCAAATAGCAGAGTATTACTCATACCCGCCCGTACCCGTATGGGTACGTGCATGCAGGGTTTTCCCATTTATTTCTTGGAACCCGCAGGTACAACGGGTACCGCGGGTTTCCTATATTATAAATGAATTTCTAACTTCATATTTCTATTATGTTTCAAATGAGATGAAACTTAATTATTTTTATGCCTTTTGATTGAATATTTGGCAAAAATGCTAAATCTATTGATGTTTCCTTAATAAAAAATATATTTTCTTTGTAAGGCATGTATGTTTCTAAACATGTAATCATACTTGTAGGGTGTTTACCACCAAATTCAAAAAACGATATAAACAACGTAAAAAATGTAAACAAAGTAAAAGAAAAAAATGTACACAGTGTAATGAAGGTTAAGATAGTGTACTTTTTATTTTAATTAAAGATAATATAGTAATCATATATATAATGGGTACCCCCAGGTACGAGTACCATAATACCCATAACTATCTATATGTACTACGAGTATGTTTAAAAACTCATTTGTAAAATCTGTAGATACCCGTTTGTAACCAATACCCGCGGATACCTATAGGTATGATTTTTTTTGCCATCCCTAGATAAAAGGGTCATATGCTTTGTTGGTATATAGCTTCGAGTCATATCTGGTATTGACGGAATGGACCACCTAAAGCGTTTCTGGTATCAAGAGTTAGCGGCTTGGATTACTCGACCCTTCTCATTTCTAGCACATGGTACTTGGTTACCTTTCTTTCGGGACTATATGCGATCTGGTGATCAGGAAGTCTAAAGCTTTTATCGAGTCCACTTCAAACAAAATCTAGTACATTACCGTAGAGTTGTAAGCTATAGACATTTCAAAAAAACCATGTAGGATATACCTTATGTAGGACACAGGAAGCGAACCATTTCTATCTTTCATTATTTAAAATCATAAAGTGACATAAAGACACATTTGCACATTGATATCATTAAGCCGTGAGAATGGCTAATACCCATAATATGTCCGCTAATGAGCTCAACGTCTATGGATAATTTTCATGTCATACATACTCGGCGATGAGCTTAATGCCCTAGATACATAATCCATATCATATTGGGAAATTCGGGGTTATATCATTTAACTCCGGACTATAATCAATCATACTAAACCCATCAATGGGCTCAATGCCTAGGGATGAATTTATATCACCATATTCAGCTTAGTCCGAAGAATATACATTAACAATATAATAAATATCAATATATCATGACAAGTATTGCATTTAAGGTTATACTACCTCTAAATAAGGCCCACTACCTTAGGGGACATTCATCATATCATTCATTCATGCATCCATTCATTATTTGGTTATTTAACACTTTTATAATTAATATTTTTCAGATTCTTTTGTTGAAGAAAAATACTTGGTATAGTAAGACATGGAGACTGATTCTCAAATCGTGGGTTCTATCAGGACTCTGTCAGTAAAGAAAGGGGTAAGGCTGGAATTACAGGATGTTGATGTGAGTTGTCTAACAAATCTAGTCACCAAAATCCCTCAAGAGGTTCAGGATCAGTTAGC
>NW_017716889.1:0-3661 GCF_001865875.1 Lupinus angustifolius
ATGTCGCAAAGGATTATATTGAGAATTAATTAGGACAAATGATTTATTTCAAATCAGCTATTTTTCAAAATAATAGTTCTTCTTTGTTTTAAAAACTTATATGTTGAACATTTAGTTTACATTTAAGTAAATTACATTGACAATCCTGAGTTTTAGTGAAATTATACAAACCACCTATCCCTTAGAATATTTGAAGTATTTTATAACCAAGCAAAAATAATGAAAAGACATTAGCTCTTAAGCTTTTTGAAATTTTCTATATTATATATCATATTTTGATTAACTTAATCACACTTATCATCGATTTTTTGTTTAAAAGATACACTTATATATGTCATAGAGGTAGTCAATATAATGCATATATATAAATTAGGAGTGATTTATATGTGCAAAAAAAAAAAGAAAAGTAGTTTGTTTAATTTTACTAAAACTCGACGAGTATCAGTGAAATTTACTCTTTAAATTCTACAAACTACTTTTTAAAAATAAATTAAGATGAATGTGGGATCTAATATTCAGAACTTAATGTTGATTGGATTTTTTTTTAAAAATGTACATAATATCCACATTACCTCCATATCTTGAAATAACTTCTCCTCTTGTAGGGATAAAGTTGTGTATATCTAACCTCCCCAAACTCCAATAAGTGAGAGTATCATGTATTGGGCCAGATTTTATAATACACATAGTACACTTTAATTTATTATGGATAAAAACATGTAGCAAAAAAAGATAAAATATATCTGATGAACCGGTGCTATTTTGATTTGCACAAAATGAATTCATTTGAATGTGAAGCCAAAGAAAGGATTTTATACAATGTGCTTAGTACAAGAAGAAAGAAGAGAAAGTTAACTAACTTAAACTACCAAAGTGATTCAGCAAACAACAACTTATCATTAAATCCAGAGGGGATTTCGTGCTAGATGCATACACTGCTTTGAATCAAAGTACACATCAAAGACTAGATGCGTCAATGTATTAGGTACCCAAACCATTAAACATAAATCATTTTTATCAGTTTGGACTGTGCTAAAGTAATAGAACAATTTTGGTCTACATCTGTACAAGGTGGGGATAGATTTGTGTGTTTGTAAAATCATAGTTATATAATTATCTCATTTATCCTAAATAGAACGTATCATATTTACTGTACCTCATACCATGAACTTTCGTTAGAAAGAATATCTCAAATTAATATAAAAAGTGATACATCGCATACGTGAACCACATTTTTTTTAAGACAAAGTGCCTAAGCACCGAAAATTAGATTAATAATGAGAAACCAAAAACAAGAGGAGGTCCATTACAAATTTAAGAACCTACAATTGGGAAGACCCAACCAATTTCTATAGCAATTACTATGAATAAAAGAAGGAATTGAATTCCACCAAGTGTAAGTATTGGAAGAGATTCCAAACTTAGCCAAACTGTCAGCACAAGCATTTCCTTCTTTGAAGATCTGGGAAACCTTGAAGTTCATAGAAGCAAGGTGAATTTTACAAATGGTCCATCTAGCCTGAAGTTTCCAAGGCACTTTGGATTTGCCATTGAAAATGTTAACTACAAGGGAAGAGTCACATTCTAACCATATAGAATTCCAACCTTTTTTATGAGCACAATTAATAGCTAAGATTGCAGACTTCATTTTAGCATAAAGGGCATCCTTGATACCATAGGAAGTAGCAAAACATGCAATGAAATTACCCTGGTCATCCCTGAAAATACCACCACCCCCTGCAACACCAGGAGAACCAAAAGCTGCCCCGTGAGTGTTAACTTTGATCCAACCACATGAGGGAATACGCCAGATAACTTCCACCATTTTTGGGCTCTTTCTGTGGTTGCAATTAATATGCAGACTTCTAAGAATGGAGAGATCCTTGATGGTAGAGTTAGAGAAGGATGGGCCAAGATTGCCGGATAAAGAAGTTTGCACCTTGATGTTAGATATGATAGAGTTTAAGTTCCACTGCTTATCCTCAAATCTGGAAATATTTCTTACAAACCAAATGTTGCTGATTGCTAAGATGATACAAGTAGATAGGACCTCCCTCACTTGAGGACTCCAGCTCTAAATACCATTATTAAGCAAATTCTGAACCGAATCAGTATGAATCCTGCAATAAAAAAAAAGAGCCTATCCATGACCAAATCAAAGAAGCTAAACTGTAGGTGAGGAAAAGGTGGTTAGAAGTTTCTATGATTCCTTTACGAATACTGCACATGGAGATTAGGTGACAACCGCTTTTAATCAGATTGTCATCTGTTGGAAGTCTTTTATGGATCCAACGCCAAGTGATGAAAGATTTGCTAGGGGGAATTGATTTATTCCACAGAAGCTTGAAACAATTTAGAGAGTTAGCAGTTGGAGAGCAATGTTTATAAGCTTGCTTGAGAGAAAGAATTCCATCAACAGAGGGTTGCCAGATGAAGCTGTCCTTGGAATTGGATATGATTATTTTGGTGAGTTGTTTAGAGATTTCAGGGTAGTGAGAAAGAAGGATCCTTGGAATGATCCATGTGTTACTCTCTATAAAATCCGAAACCTTAGCATTAAGAGTAGAGTGATACTCCTGGGGAATATTAAGAGAAGTCACCAAAGGTATCCCCAACCAATTGTCTTTCCAGAAGTTTGTATCCTTACCATCACCAATTAGATGAATGGAGTTGTTCTGCATTGAACACCAATGTTGCTTGATCCCTGTCAAATTGAGGAGTTGAAAAATCTGGTTGAAGAATTAAAGTGAGCACCAAATCTTTGCCTATAGAAGTAGGCCCACTCATGATTGGAAGACATCATCTGCCAAGCCAGTTTGAGCAGACCAGCTTTATTCATCAGGCTAACCGATCTCAGACCTAGACCCCCTTCATTAGTTGGAGTGCACATTGTCATCCATTTGATAGTGCAAATTTTCCTAACATCACTGTCTCCAGCCCAGATAAAGTTTCTTATCTTCTTATCTAAAGCCTTGATGAGTTGAATAGGCCAAGCATAGAAATGAAAAGTGTAGGAGAGCATGCTGTGGATAACAGATTTCACCAACTCCACCCTCCCCTGAGTAGTTGCCTTCTGATTACTCATATCCTCCTGATTATCATTATTAGACAAATGCAGATCAAATGTAGTATAATCCTCCTGATACTTCCAAGTAGTACCATACTTGTATATCCCCATCTTATGAAAAAGACTTTCACCAACCAGGTGATCTTTATCAGTATACTCAATGATGATAGTATCAAAAACATCAATGTACAGATAATCGACAACGCGAGATATGAAAATACTATATGGAAGTAGCTTCGACTGAGACAATGATATGCTGTTCATAATTTTCAGAATCTCCTCAGGCCAGTTGATCATGACGTTATTCTTTACAGAATACATGAAACGCAAATCATTCACAGTAGGCTGTGCGTGATTTGTATTCCTCTGTACTAGTATTTAAGCAATAATGTAATGCAACAACCTGTTCTCAACAGAAAGCGACCCAGCCTTGGTCAGTTGACCCTGAATGTACAAATGAGGGTCCCGAAGGAATGACTTGTAGACCTCAACAAGATCAAAATTGTCCTTGACCCAAGAACAATCCCCTATACCATAACCAGACGATGATAACCCGCCAACATTCAGAAACAGATCATCACTCAGCTCAAACAG
>NW_017716890.1:0-1838 GCF_001865875.1 Lupinus angustifolius
TGATGTATGTAGGTTTGCGACCTTGAAATTTCGCCAACCGGGTCTCTTGCAATATGAGGGAATAATAGGGGTCACCGCGGTCCCGAGTGGAAGGTGAACCGGTCTCCCTTCTTCGTACACGAGTAGCTGTAGTCTTGACCCGTTTTGGACGACTTTGCTCCATTATATGTGTTGAACCCGAAATTGAGATGAATGAGCAGAGAAGGCAAACTTAACCTAGGGTTTGGATTGGATGATTTGGAATTGGATGGATTAAGGATGAAAGAGAGCGATTTCGGATGGTTTGAGAGGGTTAGGATGAGGTTTACTTAATCCTATTGAACTTGGATTAGTTTGGTTACTATTTCAGAGACTCAAAGAACAAAGAGGTTGCGAGAATGTCGAAAAAAGTGTGGAACTGAGACACTGTCTGCCTTTAACGTACTGGTTTTAATCGATTAACGGGATGTTTTAATCGATTAAAACAGTGTAAAATTTGAATTTTCAAAAACAAGTTGCCCAGGTAATCGATTAACGGGCGGTTCTATTTAATCGATTAAATTTTAAAAAATTTGAAATTTTCCAGAAAAGATGCCCAGGTAATCGATTAACCATTGGCATAATCGATTAAATCAGTGAAAATTTTGTTTTTAGGCAGCAGAGTGGTTTCGACTTTTTAGGACACATGCATGCATTGCAACAGATTTATCGAGACATTTATAATCACATTAAGAGGTTAATCAAGAGATATATTTTTGCATTTTTAACATATATCATTCAAACATGAAACACATAGGCATATAGAGGCAAGACAATTAATGCAAACAACTAAACAATTTTAAACAAGATATTGTTCATCAAGAATTCCTAGTTCTCTCCTTAGAACATAGAAGGTATCCCTGGGAAGGGGCTTGGTGAAAATATCTGCTAACTGTTTAGATGTTTCCACAAATTCAAGAACGCAGTCACCTTTTTGTACATGATCATGCAAAAAATGATGTCTAATTTCTATATGCTTTGTTCTAGAATGCAAAACGGGATTCTTGGATAGGTTAATGGCACTTGTATTATCGCATTTTATTGGGATCTTTTCGAGTTTAAGACCAAAGTCCTTAAGTTGCTGCTTCATCCAAAGGATTTGAGCGCAACACACCAGCGGCAATGTATTCCGCTTCGGCGGTGGACAAAGCAACACATGCTTGCTTTTTGCTGTGCCATGCTACTAATGAACTGCCCAATAAGTGGCAAGTACCACTAGTGCTTTTCCGATCCAATTTACATCCGGCGACATCGAAATCGGAATAACCCACCAAGGATAGTGAGGCATCCTGAGGTTACCATAATCCCATGTTATTAGTTCCTTTTAGATATCTCATGATTCTTTTAACAGTTATATAGTGTGATTCTCTAGGTGATGATTGATATCTCGCACACATGCATACACTGAACATGATATCAGGTCTACTTGCAGTTAAGTAAAGTAAAGACCCAATCATACCACGATACTTCGTTACCTCGATTGCTTTTCCTTTCTCATCTTTGTCTAAGTAGCAAGCAGATGCCATAGGTGTGGAAGCTTCCTTACATTTGTCCATTTCAAATTTCTTGAGTAGCTCTTTGCAGTATTTCGCCTGATGGATGAATATCCCACTTTCTAGCTGCTTTATCTGCAATCCTAGAAAGAATGTGAGTTCTCCCATCATAGACATTTCGAACTCCCCCTGCATCATCTCAGAAAATTCTCTACACAAGATATCATTAGTAGATCCAAATATTATGTCATCTACATAGATTTGTACAAGCAGAACATGATTTTCTGATTTTCTAATAAAAAACGTTGTGTCAACCAAGCCTCTCTC
>NW_017716891.1:0-8249 GCF_001865875.1 Lupinus angustifolius
TTCAGTTACAACAACTTAACAAACAGTTAGGTTAATCGATTAACGTAATGCCTTAATCGATTAACAGCATTTAAAAAAACGTGTTCTAGTAGCAACCACTTTTCACAGCAGTTGGGTTAACGATTAAAGGATTTGGTTAATCGATTAACAGCAATTAAAAGTGTATTTTTAAATACTAATCATCAAATACGTTATGCACTTAGTTAATACATGTTTAACACTTAGTTTATGCCTAGAATGCACATATACATGTATTTATGTAATGCATGAACATATTATGAATGACATATCTCATGGATGAAATGATTTAAAAGATATATGCATATGAGACATGTATTAGGTGCCCTAAGCCTTGACTCAACTTAAACTAGATTCTAGTCTAAGCCTAGTACCAATTAAAGACTTAAGCATGTTGATTTGTTGATGATCTTCAAGCTCTTTTAGGCACAAGCTGTCCTCATCAAAACCATGATATATTTAGGAGAGCTTTCCAAAGTGTTCCTCTTGACATGCACACTTTCAAAAACCAACAGTTTGCCCATTAATATTGATTGATAGTCTAGCATATTTTAGAATCATGTCAATCCAGGTGATGATTTGTTGGTTAAAACCAAAAGCCTTGAGAGTGGTTAGAAGAAAATTCCAATCCATCGTGTCAAAGGCTTTTTTAATATCAAGCCTTAGGATCATATTGCCACCAAACATTTTGCGATCAAGAAGGTTGGTTGCTTCTGAAGCAAGACAAATGCAATCTAATATGTGTCTATCTTTTAGGAAACCTCTTTGTTATGGAGAGACAATTCTAGAGGCAATTGTGGCTAGCCTATCAATAATAAATGAATATTTGGATTAATGTGTAACGAGATGTTGGATATAGCTACAACGTTTAGCTTTCAGAAGTCTTGGTTGGTATGTGTTTACCTGATGCATTCAAATCCCCATCATAATATTTAAGGTCAATAAGAGCAAAGAAAAAATAATATGAACCAAGTGTGTCGCCTTCTGAATGTGTGAGAAGAAACCCCAGGCAGAAGTTTGACAAACCCCAAGAAACTAAGCTTCCCATCTGAGTGACTAATCCAATGTTGAAGTACCATACGAACAGGTACTGAAGGACTATGGATATTCATCCATTCCATCTATTAAAATGGATTAATGGATCAACCGAACGAATTGAAATTCATCCATTAAGTTTAGATATGGATAGATTTGATAATTTAAATAGAGTAAATTACACTCACACCCCATAATTTTTGTAAAATTACACAAATCATCCCACATTTTTATCCTTATATAAACCACCCCTAATTTTGTACATATATTACACTGGTCACTCCCGCATGAGATATAAATGTAATTTTTTAAACAAAAAATGTGTGGTGAGTATAATCAAGTTAAACAAAATGTTGTATATTGTGTATACAAGTCCAAATAGTATAATAGTAAATGTGTCTTCATTATTTATTGTTCATTACAAAATAGCATAAGAGTTATTTAAACATCTCCTTAGAATTATTAATGTATTTTTTATCGAACCGAAAATAATAATGAGATACATGCTCTTATACTATTTGGAGTTTCCTATACAATATACAATATTTTGTTTAACTTAATTACATTGACTTTCCATTTTAAAAGATTACACTTATTTCTCATACACGAGAAGTCAGTGTAATGTATGTAAAAAACTAAGGATGGTTTGTGTAAGAGCAAAAAATGGTAGGATGGTTTATAATTTCAGTAAAGCTCAGAGGGTGAGAGTGTAATGAACTCTTTAAATTATGATTTATATGAACTTATATGGATTGATGGATGATTTTCTATTTATTAGGATCCAAATCAAATCCATTCATATTTATCCATTTCAGACCCATAATGCTGAAACGCATCAAAACATGTTAAGAAAACTAACTACAACTATGCTAAGGCCAAATCATATTGTGAGACTAACTCTTAACCCTCATCATTTCCGTGCAAGATAGCGTAAATGACTACCTGGAATTCTATTATCGATAATTACTTGAAACAAGACATTTTAAGTGAACAAAATGCTTTCAGTTCCTTCCTCAAATTCACTACTTGAAATTATGATAACTCATATCTTTAGTGACTTCTAACAAAAATCAAATCAGAAGTCACTAATTTTATATTGTAAAGTATTTTAAAATATTGTCGTTGTTACATTGCTTTTATTATAATTGTAGAGAAATGTGTATGATGCAGCCACATCTTTGATCGCAATGCTATTGTAGCGATTCTAAAAAAACCTGAAATACTATGACGAAAGTTAGAGTTGTAGAGTGCATTTTAAAGTAGTGACTCATGATATAAAAGTCAAAAGATGGTGTGGCGTTGTTTATTAATATTGAGCAAACACATACCCTATAGCTTTGGTAGCAAAATCTTATAAGAAATCCTTATATTTAAGAGCTTTGTTCGTACCACATAAAGAAATTATATGTATATCATGTATATAATTTAAAAAAAAAGACAGGATGTTGGGAAATATATAATTTTTGAAAAAATAAGTATACAGAATTAGTGTAAGTAAGTTGATACAAAGAAAAAACATATTAATCGTGTTTAATGAAAAATCAGGGCCCTTACAATATTCAAAATAATCCAAAAATGTATTACCAATATATGGTCGATGCTAAGAAAAGAATAAGCAATGAGCTAACTTCTGTGGTTACGCTATGTTTGTTATTCTATTATGGTATGAGAGTGTGACTCTCCTGATAGGCCACATAGAGTCAACCCTAGGTGTGAGTGGTGCTTTAAAATAAGTCTCACATCTAAAGAAAATATGATAAATCCAATATATTAACAAGGTTTAGACAACTCTCAAGCTAGCTTTTGATCGAGTTAGATCCTGTAATTCTAATAAATATGTTACACCAACAAAGTGAGAATGAACAATCGTACTTTAAAAAGACAAAGAAAAATGGTAACTCATACACTAGATCGCCACCTATGATATTTATGACTATTATAATAATATTTTTATTAGTATAAGTATAACATATAATATATTTGTATATGTTAGTATAAGTCTAAATATATAATAAATATAGGAATTATTAGGATAAATGAAAAATTACGTTCTTCTTTTGGTGCAATAAAAATATAAAGAGATGTTTTCAATTGAGAATACTCACGTGCAGGGAACAAAAGCAATGAAGACATGAATAACTTAATTCAAAATAAAATATTGTCATAATAATTTAGCTCAAATTTATTTAATTAACTAAAAACTATATGAGCCTAATCTTCATACTTTTGGAAGAGGTGAAATCTTCATACTTGTGGAGGAGGTATATGATTGTGGTCTTTAGAAGGCCCAGATCCTGGATTAGGAGGTTCTTTCGGCAACATCCCAAAGGATACTTTAGATAAATTTTTAATGCCAAAGCTCTGAGGTTTAAGGATAGGTGGTTCTCTAGCCGATATCTCATGATATATATTTCTTGGATTTTGCGACACAAATGAGCCTTGAAAACTTCTTTATTCTATTGGTTGTTGTAGAATTTGTAGAATTCTTGCTGTTGTTGGAGATAAAATGAGGATGAAACATAAGAGTGAAAATATAAAGATTAACTTTTGCATGTTGTTCACCATTTTCTTTGGCTTCAGTTGTAAGATAATTTTTCTATGCAATGATTATTTCACTTATTATTGTTGTCTTAAATAAGACATCGAGTGCATACCTTTTTGGTATTATAACAACTAGCTTGTCAATCGAATTAGAATGATAATTTACCCCATAAAAACAATTTATCATCACCATATCCATAACGGAGTTTTGAGCACATGCAAAACGTTGCACTGGATAAATCATTTTCTATCTTCTTCAATTAGTAATATTTTTATTAGTTAATAACACAATCAACATATTTATTTTTAAAAATATCCTTACTTAAATGACCCCAATAATTTTCCCCATGCTATATGTACAAGCCACCGTTTCTAATTTATGCATAAACATTAATTAAAAGATACAATTTGATTCCCTTAATAATTATTTATTCCTATATAAAAGCAATTAATTTAAATACTTATTTTTCTCATCTGCATTTCTAATATTTTCCTCCTAACTCCTCCATCTTATCTTCAGAAAGTTGTTTAAATTAAAAACATGTTTTCTTATATAAACAGTTGTTTAGCAACTTTTTCAACTTACACCAAATAAAAACCACATGAGGAATTGGTATTAGCTGGTATGCTTTAGTTGAGAAATTTGGGATTATATTTTGGTTTCGGAATTAGTAGATCTTCATCTAGTATTTAAGTTATAAACACCTAATCTTGTTCGGCCTATTTATAAAATAAAAAAATATAAAGATTTCAAAACAACAACAAGTATATTATTAAAAAGACCATTTTCTAAATGTTTTGAAACCAAATTTATATCTCTTATATTGTTGGATTCCTAGCCACATTTAAAAAACTTTCAAGTTAGGGACCACTTTTATTTTAATTAATTTAGTATATATTCAATATGAAAGTAACAATTGGATAGAGATCACTTGTGCTGAAGGGTGTATTACTTTATGTCCCAAGTCAATGAGAGTGCCAAATTTATCATTTTTGTTTTTAAAAATATTCTTTTATTCACATGTCAACATCTGATTGGCTTGGGATAGTTGCTTCAGACATAGTAGCTTTGATATCCCTACTGGAATAGATATTGTCTATTCTCTTGCCCCTCTTAGTTTGTAGAGTTCCAAAATATGATCCATCTGCGGACGTGTGAATTCTAGTCATTGATGGTGGTTATCAATTTGGAACACACTACATAGTAGAAGTCCATGATATGTGGCTATTGGAGAAATATCCAATCGTGATTGTAGTTGTTATCAAAGCTAAACCAGTGGGAACTGGTGATTCAATTGTCGATCGAGTCGGTTGATGATGACACATAGCAATTTGGAATACAATGAGATGTTCTTGTTGGCGATGTTGAACTTCAACCACCTAGTTCCCGTATTATGATCTTGCGGTATCATCAGAGGTCGGGGTCGATGGAACTGGCTTTGTCTTACGAACTAGTTTTGTAGAGTTAGAAAGAATGTAGACAAAGAGATAAGTGAAGAATAATGGACTTAAAATCAATTATGATCTTGAACTATTTCTTTATTACAAATTGAAAATCAATAGTAAAGTTAACACTTTGAGAAGTAAATCACAAAATCTAACTGATTCCTCAATCAATTAGCTTTCCCTCCAATTCTTACTTTCTGAAAAGATACCCTAACTACATCAACTACTTTCTATTTATAATCCGTCCCTCCTAAGTAACTATTAACTATTTTGTTACAACAAACTCTAACCCCCCTTACATTTTAGGCTTATTTCTCCTAACATACACATTCTTAATATGGGGTTTATTACTTTTCCTAACAATCCTCCCTAATAGAGCCATATTATCCCCAAGGGGAAATGATGGAAACTTCTCTTGCAACACAACAGCTATCTCCCAAGAGTTGTTGCAATCTGAGAGATTTATCTACTTTGCCAACACTTTATTCTGTCCTTGTAGAGTCTCCCTCCATTCGACAATTTCCTTTGGTTCCACTTCCAATTCAAACTCTTTATTCAACAATGTAGGAAGAGGTTGAGGATACTGATTAGGTTTAACATTCTGCTGCAATAAGGATACCTGAAATACTGGATGTATTTTTGCATGATTAGGCAACTTTAACTTGTATGCCACTTGCCAATAGAGATGGCAAAACATGCAAAGCTCGCAGGCCCACCGCATAGTCCGTAAAATTTTGCGGGTAAGGCATAGAAATTTTGTCCATTAGCCCTGCCTCTTTTCCCGTCATGCCTGTAGGCATTTCTATTGGGCAATGCGGCGGCCCATGGGCTTTACCTAAGAGAGAAAAAGATAAGAAAATTTAAAAAATTTGGAAGACAATGGGATGTTCTTGTTGACGATGTTGCACTTGAACCACCTAGTTCCCGTCCTATGTATCTTGCAGTATCATCAGAGGTCGGGGTTGATGGAACTGGCTTTGTGTTACAAACTAGTTTTTTAGAGTTGGAAAGAATATAGATAACGAGATAAGTGAAGAAGAATGGACTTAAGATCAATTATGATCTTGAACTATTTCTTTATTGCAAAATTGAAAATCAATAGTAAAGTTAACACTTTGAGAAGTAAATCACAAAATCTAACTGATTCCTCAATCAGTTAGATTTCCCTCCAATTCTTACTTTTTGAAAAGATACCCCAACTAAATCAATTACTTTCTATTTATAATTCGTCCCTCCTAAGTAACTATTAACTATTTTGTTACAACAAACTCGAACCCCCCTTACATTTTAGGCTTATTTCTCCTAACATACACATTCTTAATATGGGATTTATTTATTTTCCTAACAATCCCCCCCTAATAGAGCCATATTGTCCTCAAGGGGAAATGTTGGAAACTTCTCTTGCAACATAACAACTATCTCCCAAGAGTTGTTGCAATATGACATATTTATCTACTTTGCCAACACTTCATTCTATCCTTGTTGAGTCTCCCTCCATTCCACAATGTCCTTTGGTTCCACTTCCAATTCAAACTCTTTATTCAACAATGTAGCAAGAGGTTGAGGATCCTGATTAGGCAACTTTAACTTGTATGCCACTTGCCAATAGAGATGGCAAAACATGCAAAGCCCGCAGGCCCACCGCATAGTCCGTAAAATTTTGCGGGTAGGGCATAGAAATTTTATCCATTAGCCCTGCCTCTTTTCCCATCACGCCTGTAGGCATTTCTATTGGGCAATGCGGCGGTCCATAGGCATTACCTAAGAGAGAAAAATTAAGAAAAATTAAAAAAAAATATAATGTGATGTGATTTAATGCATAAAAAAATTGTGATATGATTTGTTCAATTTCATATAAAATATAAAATATTTTTAAAAAAAATTCTCTTCAACCACTTTATTTAATTTTATTACTTTATTTATGAATTTTTTTAATTTTTTTATTATTTATAAATGCCTGCAGACCGCCGCGGGCAGGGCTTTCAACTTTTGTCCATGAAGACAATGCAAGCATGTTCACACCATCTTAAATTTTAAGGGCATTTGCGGGCATGTGCAAAACAGGTCGGGCGACTCATTTTACCAACTCTGCTATTTATGTAGTTTTTCCAAGGACATCAGCTTATAGGACAGAATCTTAAGATAAACTCAATCCCATTCCTAGAACTCTACATGCCTTTTGTGCTTATCAACATTCTTCTTCAAGACTCAAAAGCTGCAGTAGCCTTTTCATTCCTTTTCATTCCTTTTAAAACTATCTTTCTTCAAGAATTTCAGCTATTCCCCCAAAAAAAAAATGGTGACACATACAAAGGATTGCCACCTATGAAGTTTATAAGTATTATAATAATATTTTTATTAGTATAAGTATAATATATAATATATTTGGATATATTAGTATAATTATAATATATAATATATATAGGAATTATTAAGATAGATGAGACAATTACATTATTATTATGGTGCAATAAAAATATAAACAAATGTTTTCAGTTGAGAAAACTCACGTGCAGGGAACAAAAGGAATGAAGACAACAATAGCGTAATTCAAAAAAATAATATTATTATAATAATTTAGCTCAAACTTATTTAACTAAATAAAAACAATTTTAGCCTAAATTTCATACTTGTGGAAGAGGTTGAATCTTCATACTTGTGGAGAAGGTATATGATTATGATTTTTAGAAGGCCCAGATCCAAGATCAGGAGGTCCTTTGGACAACATCCCAAAGGATACTTTAGATAAAATTTTAGTGTCAAAGCCTGAGGTTTAAGGGTATGTGGTTCTATAGCCTATATATCATTATATATATTTGATGGGTTTTGTGATAGAAATGAGCATTGAATACTTCTTCATTCTGTTGGTTGTTGCCGAATGTGTAGAATTCTTGTTGTGGTTGGAGATAAAATGAGGTTGAATCCTAAATGTGAAAATACAAAGATTAACTTTTGTATTTGTTCATCATTTTCTTTGGCTTCAATATTAAGATAATTTTTCTATGCAAGGATTTTTTCACTTACTATTGTTGTCTTAAATAAGAGAGTCATTGCATACCCTTGTTTTGTATTATAACAATACAAGCCAATTCTATCACAGGATTGCAATACTGATTTGCTATAATGAATACAATTTAGTATAATAAACTAGCATGTCTACTAACATTTTGTATTTGTCGACACACGTTCTTATTTATCTCTTATCAAGT
>NW_017716892.1:0-631 GCF_001865875.1 Lupinus angustifolius
ATAAATTTCTCAAAGTTTCTATATAGAGAAAGGTACCTTACATAGTAGAATTATGGGGTTAAGGAAATGTGTCAAATCAAATTAAATTTCATTCCTTTTTATGTTTTATGCAACATGCATGTTACAAAACGATTTGCAACGTGCTTTATATAATTATTTGTAATGTGTGTTACAAAATTATTAGCAACTTCTTTATTACAAAGGCAAACATAAAAAATATTTGATATAATTAAGGGCAAAATTGGAATATCGAAATTATATATATTTAATTACATATTTTCCCTTAATCATGTTTTAACTTTATATATTAGTATAGATAACATTGGACATGTTATTTGTTGAAAAAAAGAATTAAATATCTATGTATTGATACTGTAAATCTTTTATATATTATTTTTATTTAAGAGTTAATGATATTTAATACATAGATGATGATTAATGTGCTGATAAAATAAAAGAAACTTCTAAACTATCAATGCACATATATTAAACTTAGATAAAAATAGATCACTCTCCAATATAAAAATAAACTTGATATATAAAATCATTATTAAGCAAAATTATTTTCCATCAATTGATAAATAGATTATTAGGTTTCCCAAAATAAATTAGACAAATGATCCCCCCCATA
>NW_017716893.1:0-3809 GCF_001865875.1 Lupinus angustifolius
TATGAGTAAACATTAATTAACATACATAATTTGATTCTCATACCAATTATTTATTCCTATAAAAAAATCAATTATTTTTCTCATCTATATTTCAGTTTTTCCCTCCTAACGCCTCGACCTTAACTTTAGAAAGTTGTGAGATTGCAAGTATGCTTAATCATAATATTTAGATGAAGACAAAGATAATAGACAAACTTGAAAACAATGATAACTCAACAAACAACGAAGCCAAGGCTATGTGAACCTTGAATAGAAGTCTCACGGTCCTAATATTTACTTAAAATAAGATATGCATAAACTCGTACATGAATATCATGTTCACACATTTACATATGGTAACCCGATTTTGGTGCACTGACTACAATATTTTTTCCCTACACCAACGGTTCAAAACTGTGGTCTAATATAGAAAAACCGTGGTCTTTGTCATAGACAATGATTTTCTAACTATGATAGTCTATGACAACTGTTTATTTAGTTTGCAAGGACTTCGACTTCTTACTATGGCCATAAGTAACACCTAAAACTGTTGTTTATGATAGTTTACATAATGGTTATAAAGTCGTGGCCATAAGTAACACCTAAAACCATTGCCTCTAATAGTTTATACAACACTTTAAAATCGTTGCCTTTGCTCACATTAATAAAAAAAATAAAAAAATCAGTGGAATTTTAATATCAGGGCATGCTATACACGTATTTCTTAGAGCATGGCTTCTATGATATATACCAGGACTGAAGTGGTATTGTAATAGCCAGTTGCAACAAAAGGAAAGAACTTAATTATTCCATATATACCTTTGCTCAATTATTGATATCAAAGAGCTTAACAAAGAACTTAATTGTTCCATATCAAATAGCAAAGAACTTGATTGTTCCATATCAAAATAGCAAATAACTTAACAAAGAACTTAGCAAAAGAACTTAATTGCTCCATAGCAAAGAATTTAATTGTAATAGATAACGTAACAAAGAAGTTAACTTTTCTTCTATATACAACCCAACAACCCCACTCAATTATTCCATATCAAAATAATTGAACCTCTAAATTGTTCTAAATTATAGATTCTTATAGAAAAGAAAAGCGCATAAAAAACAACTACCCACTTAGGAAATCAAAACAAGTTAAAATCACTCCATTGCACATCCATCAGTTTACCACGATCAAACTTGGATGCTTTCAGGATCTTAACTTTACCACATGTTGCCTTCTCAATCTCTCTCCCAATACAGTCAAGGATGAATATCTACACCAACTCTTTTAGATCGATGGATGTGTCCTGGTTGACCATGATCTACCTCATCTTCCTGCAAACCTAAGAATAGAAACATATATTTTGCACTATTAGCTACTCATTATACCCTCCACCAACACCACAAAAAGGAAAAACTAAAACAAAATAAGAGGGGGAAATAACAAGTGACAAAATCCCAATTCAAGATGGTTACATTGTGAAAGTGATTAGCAATTTGAAGCAAATCAGTAAGAATGCAACACTCACTAAGCAAAAAATTGGTAAATCATTTGAAGGAAATAAGTATGCAAACACCAAGTAACAACAATAATCGCATTATATCAAATACATCTAATTATACTTTCTTCTCTACTTCAACACTAAAGGTCAAGGAGATAGTGATGCATAAATTTGTTTTAATCCAACATACTTATCCTACCAAATTCTATATCCTTGTTCTATCTCCCTAAAATCTAATCAAGGCGGATCAGACATTTCAGTGTACAAGATGAGTATATAACCAAAGATTGCTTTGAAACAATTAGTGAGGTACAGAAAGAGCATGTCTTGCAATAATTTCAAAAAAGGAATATAAGCAACAAAACAAAGTGAAATATTTGGTTACAACTTATATATATAGGGAATCACATAACTCTATGTCATCCTATAAATTAATTTTGATCTAGATAATAACTAAATATAGATAGAGAAGAAAACAAGAAAGTTTTAAGAAACTAACAAAATTCACAACAAAGGTATTACCTAAGAAATCAAACTAAAAGCAACACAGTAAGAGGTGGAGAAAGTGTGGTACAATGCAATAGAAATGGTCCAAAAATTAAGTAATGAAGAAAGGTCCAGAAATTTCTAATTAGAAATGGTAAAGGATTCACTTTTTGGAATCCACCAACCACTACTACACTGTACAAACAACCCACCTCACTCTTCTCATACTCTTAAATTATTATTCCATAACCCCATTATAAATTCTCCACTCTTATTAACTCACTATGTTATGATACCGCTACTTGCAATAGTAATATGTTCTCTCTCTATGTAATAGCCAAAGAATGTGGAAAAAGGGAAAAACGTATTCCTATAGCTTTCTCTTCTGAAGCTTTGAGTACAATAACAAAGGGTTGTGAAGTGGAACTACTTAAATTAACTTGGGGTTTGGCTTTCAAAAAATTAATAAAATCCTAACACCATGGTGTTTTTTTTATATATTATATAACTGCGTATAGAAAAATCATTGTCAAAGAGAATGATAATAGGCCACAATAATTGAATTGTGGTCTTAAAGTGAACTAGGCAACGGTTTTGAGAACAATTGCGTCAATAGACAACGGTTCTGAAACTGTGGTCTTAAAGTACATTAGGCCACGATTTTGAAAATAATTACGGCAACAATATCAAAAACCATGGTCCAATACAATTAATAGGCAACAATTTTAAAACTTGTCCCATTATACTTTTAGACCACAGTTTTAAAACTGTTGAAGGTGGAGGTGTTGTCGTAGGAAAAAGAGAAAAACGTATTCCTATAGATTTCTCTTCTTAAGCTTTGAGTACAATAACAACGTTATCTGCTTCATATTAGTATGAATAGAACCTGTTATAGATTAAAGGATTATGAATTGTATACAATAATTTTGTGAGATTAGTAAATAATCATATCAATGAGAAGGACAAAATTAAGCAATGAAAGGTTTAACACATAAAATCCCTGAATTATAGTTTAGTTGAAAGATGATAAGAAATCAAAGCAAGAGACTCACGTTTTTTGGTCATCACTTTAGTAGGATGAGTTTGGGTTTGTCTAAACTTAATCATACTAAGTTTTTCTTATCAAAAATAGTGGGTTTGAAGGAATACCCACAAATTTAATTTGACTATTATTAACATGCCTACCTCAAATGTCTTTCTCCATTACCCCTACATGTTTAGTTAAGTTTTACCATCAATATAGTAATAGCTAGATATTATTATCGACTCCATTAGCTTTTAGAAAGCACACAAGATTGTCAAATTGTCTATATAATATCCGTAATCTACATTTCAAGTTGTGTCCTCAATTAGCTTTGTACCTCAGAAGGTGCAAAAGAGAAAAACAAAAAAGCACGAGATCCGTGAATTATGACAAATTAGGGATTTCATGACAAACCATATGGACATATTCCTTACTCATTTTACTAACATAAATATGGAATTCATGACAAGCCATATGTTCGAAATTAAAAAAATAAGAATACATACCTATTAGCTTCGTCTTTAATTTCCTTAGAGAATTAAGGATTTCATAACATATCCACACAATCTCAAATGTTTGTTATGCAATCTCCAATTAGGAAAATGAGAAGAAAATGATTGACCAATTGAATAAAAATGAAAGAACAAGTGAAGAAAAAACGAAGGAATGAACAAGTGACCCGTAGAATGGAAATGAAGAATAAGTTACAAAATGGTGATGAAGAGTTAGTATCATGGTGAAGAAAATCCTGGAAATAAACTCGGAAGGAGAAGCTTGTGGATAATGTGGTCCTCAGAAGGAAGGAAGTAATGAATAATGGTGAT
>NW_017716894.1:0-1888 GCF_001865875.1 Lupinus angustifolius
TCGAATTAGAATGATAATTTACCCCATAAAAACAATTTATCATCACCATATCCATAACGGAGTTTTGAGCACATGCAAAACGTTGCACATAAATCATTTTCTATCTTCTTCAATTAGTAATATTTTCATTAGTTAATAACACAATCAACATATTTATTTTTAAAAATATCCTTACTTAAATGACCCCAATAATTTCCCCCATGCTTATTGTACAAGCCACCGTTTCTAATTTATCCATAAACATTAATTAAAAGATACAATTTGATTCCCATAATAATTATTTATTCCTATATAAAAGCAATTAATTTAAATACTTATTTTTCTCATCTGCATTTCTAATTTTTTCCTCCTAATTCCTCAATCTTATCTTTAGAAAGTTTTTTAAATTAAAAACATGTTTTTTATAGAAACATTTGTTTAGCAACGTTATCAACTTACACCAAATAAAAACCACAGGAGGAATTGGTATTACCTGGTATGCTTTAGTTGAGAAATTTGGCATTATATTTTGGTTTCGGAATTAGTAGATCTTCATCTAGTATTTAAGTTTTAAACATCTAATCTTGTTCGGCCTATTTATAGAATAAAAAAATACAAAGATTTCAAAACAACAACAAGTATAATATTAAAAAGACCATTTTCTAAATGTGTTTTGAAACCAAATTTATATCTATTGTATTGTTGGATTCCTAACCACATTTAAAAAACTTTCAAGTTATGGGCCACTTTTATTTCAATTAATTTAGTATATATTCAATATGAAAGTAACAATTGGATAGAGATCACTTGTGCCGAAGGGTGTCTTACTTTATGTCCCAAGTCAATCGGAGTGCCAAACTTATCACTTTTGTTTTTTAAAATATTCTTTTATTCACATGTAAAATATTCTTCTATTCAATCAGAGTGCCAAATTTGGAATACAATGGGAAGTTGTTGTTGATGATGTTGAACTTGAACCACCTAGTTCCCGTCCTATGTATCTTGCAGTATCATCAGAGGTCAGGGTCGATGGAACTGGCTTTGTGTTACGAACTAGTTTTGTAGAGTTAGAAAGAATATAGATAACGAGATAAGTGAAGAAGAATGGACTTAAGATCAATTATGATCTTGAACTATTTCTTTATTGCAAAATTGAAAATCAATAGTAAAGTTAACACTTGGAGAAGTAAATCACAAAATCTAACTCATTCCTCAATCAGTTAGCTTTCCCTCCAATTCTTATTTTCTAAAAAGATACCCCAACTACATCATCTACTTTCTATTTATAATTCATCCCTCCTAAGTAACTATTAACTATTTTGTTACAACAACCTCTAACCCTCCTTACATTTTAGGCTTATTTATCCTAACATACACATTTTTAATATGGGGTGTATTTCTTTTCCTAACAATCCCCCCTAATAGAGCCATATTGTCCTCCAGGGGAAATGATGGAAACTTCACTTGCAACACAACAACTATCTCCCAAGAGTTGTTGCAATATGACAGATTTATCTACTTTTCCAACACTTCATTCTGTCCTTGTTGAGTCTCCCTCCATTCCACAATGTCCTTTGGTTCCACTTCCAATTCAAACTCTTTATTCAACAATGTAGGAAGAGGTTGAGGATCCTGATTAGGTTTAACAGTCTGCTTCAATAAGGATACCTAAAATACTGGATGTATTTTTGCTTGATTAAGCAACTTTAACTTGTATGCCACTTGTCAATAGAGATGGCAGAACATGCAAAGCCCGCAGGCCCACCTCATAGTCCGTAAAATTTTGCGGGTAGGGCATAGAAATTTTGTCCATTAGCCTTGCCTCTTTGCCCATCATGCCTGTAGGCATTTCTATTGGGCAATGCAGCGGCCCGTGGGCATTATCTAAGAGAGAAAAAATAAGAAAATT
>NW_017716895.1:0-1060 GCF_001865875.1 Lupinus angustifolius
ATATCAAAATAGCAAATAACTTAACAAAGAACTTAGCAAAAGAACTTAATTGCTCCATAGCAAAGAATTTAATTGTAATAGATAACGTAACAAAGAAGTTAACTTTTCTTCTATATACAACCCAACAACTGCACTCAATTGTTCCATATCAAAATAATTCAACCTCTAAATTGTTCTAAATTATAGATTCTTATAAAAAAGGAACGTGCATAAAAAACAACTACCCACTTAGGAAATCAAAACAAGTTAAAATCACTCCATTGCACATCTATCTGTTTACCAAGATCAAACTTGGATGCTTTCAGGATCATAACTTTACCACATGTTGCCTTCTCAATCTCTCTACCAATACACTCAAGGATGAATATCTACACCAACTCTTTTAGATCGATGGATGTGTCCTGGTTGACCATGATCTACCTCATCTTCCTGCAAACCTAAGAATAGAAACATATATTTTGCATTATTAGCTACAGATTATATCCTCCACTAGCACCATAATAAGGAAAAACTAAAACAAAATAGGAGGGGAAAATAACAAGTGACAAAAACCCAATTCAAGATGGTTACATTAGGAAAGCAGATCCAGAAAATTGATTAGCAATTTGAAGCAAATCAGTAAGAATGCAACAGTCACTAAGCAAAAAATTGGTAAATCATTTGAAGGAAATAAGTATGCAAACGCCAAGTAACAACAATAATCGCATTATATCAAATACATCTAATTATACTTTCTTCTCTACTTCAACACTAAAGGTCAAGGAGATAGTGATGCATAAATTTGTTTTAATCCAACATACTTATCCTACCAAATTCTATATCCTTGTTCTATCTCCCTAAAATCTAATCAAGGCGGATCAGACATTTCAGTGTACAAGATGAGTATATAACCAAAGATTGCTTTAAAACAATTACTGAGGTACAGAAAGAGCATGTCTTGCAATAATTTCAAAAAAGGAATATAAGCAACAAAACAAAGTGTAGTATTTGGTTTCAACTTATATATATAGGGAATCACATAACTCTATGTCATCCTATAAATTAATTTAATCTAGTTAAT
>NW_017716896.1:0-1986 GCF_001865875.1 Lupinus angustifolius
TTATGATACCCCTACATGCAATAGTAATATCTTCTCTCTCTATGTAATAGCCAAAGAATGTGGAAAAAGATAAAAACGTATTCCTATTGCTTTCTCTTCTGAAGCTTTGAGTACAATAACAAAGGATTGTGAAGTGGAACTACTTAAATTAACTTGGGGTTTGACTTTCAAAAAATTAATAAAATCATAAGACCAAGGTTTTTTTTATAAATTATATAACTACGGGTAGAAAAATCATTGTCAAAGAGAATGATAATAGGCCACAATTATGGAATTGTGGTCTTAAAGTGAACTAGGCAACGGTTTTTGAGAACAATAGCGTCAATAGACAACGGTTCTGAAACTGTGATCTTAAAGTACATTATGCAACGATTTTGAGAATAATTACGGCAACAATATCTAAAACCATGGTCCAATACGATTAATAGGCAACAATTTTAAAACTATGTCCCATTATACTTTTAGACCACAGTTTTAAAACTGTTGAAGGTGGAGGTGTTGTCGTAGGAAAAAGAGAAAAATGTATTCCTATAGCTTTCTCTTCTGAAGCTTTGAGTACAATAACAACGTTATCTGCTTCACATTAGTATGAATGGCTCAAGGAACCTGTTATAGATTAAAGGATTATGAATTGTATACAATAATTTTGCGAAATTAGTAAATAATCATATCAATGAGAAGGACAAAATTAAGCAATGAAAGGTTTAACACATAAAATCCCTGAATTATAGTTTTATTGAAAGATGATAAGAAATCAGAGCAAGAGACTCACATTTTTGGGTCATCACTTTAGTAGGATGAGTTTGGGTTTGTCTAAACTTAACCATACTAAGTTTTTCTTGTCAAAACTAGTGGGGTTGATGGAACACCAACAAATTTAATTTGACTATTATTAACATGCTTACCTCAAATGTCTTTCTCCATTACCGCTACATGTTTAGTTAAGTTTTACCATCAATAAAGTAATAGCTAGATATTATTATCGACTTCATTAGCTTTTAGAAAGCACACAAGATTGTCAAATTGTCTATATAATATCCGTAATCTACATTTCAAGTTGTGTCCTCAATTAGCTTTGTACCTCGGAAGGTGCAAAACAGAAAAACAAAAGAGCACGAGATCTGTGAATTATGCCAAATTAGGGATTTCATGACAAACCATATGGACATAATCCTTACTCATTTTACTAACATAAATATGGAATTCATGACAAGCCATATGTTCGAAATTAAAAGAATAAGAATACATACCTATTAGCTTCGTCTTTAATTTCCTTACAGAATTAGGGATTTCATGACATATCCATGCAATCTCGAATGGTTGTTATGCAATCTCGAATTAGGAAAATGAGAAGAAAAACGAATGACCAATTGAATAAAAATGAAAAAACAAGTGAAGAAAAACCGAAGGAACGAACAAGTGACCCGTTGAATGGAAATGAAGAACAAGAACAAGTTTCAAAATAGTGATGAAGAGTTAGTGTCATGGCGAAGAAAAACCTGGAAATAAACTCGGAAGGAGAAGCTTGTGGATAGTGTGGTCCTCAGAAGGAAGGAAGTAATGAATAATGGTGATGAAGAGTTGTGGAATGGTTTCATCGTTGAGGAGAAGCTGAAGGATTTGTGAAGAAAAAAGGTTTGTGAAGTGGAACTACTTAAATTAACGTGGGGTTTAACTTTCAAAAATTAATAAATCATAAGACTACGGTTTTTTATAAATTATATAACTACGGATAGAAAAACCATTGTCAAAGAGAATGATAATAGGTCACAATTATCTAATTGTGATCTTAAAGTGAAATAGGCAACAGTTTTGAGAACAATTGCATCAATAGGTAACGATTCTAAAACCATGGTCTTAAAGTACATTAGGCAACAATTTTGAGAATAATTACGACAACAATATCAAAAACCAGGGTCCAAAACAATTAATAGGCAACAGTTTTAAAACTGTGTCCCATTATACTTTTAGACCAGAATTTTAAAA
>NW_017716897.1:0-1602 GCF_001865875.1 Lupinus angustifolius
CTAGCATAGAAATGAAATTATATACAAGAACGTCGACCATGATCTTGGTTAATTACAGGTTGGGTACTAAAAATTGGAAACAATGTTTTTAATATAACGTAGGATATCATGTATAGATATATTTATAACATCACAACCACATAGCTGGTGGTAATAGATTAGTCTCCCAACACCACCTATAGATACATAGTCCCAAAAGTATATTATGACTCACGATATATATAGGTTCATGACAAGTACATACACATCAGTACTGATATAGTAGTTATATAAATATAAGAAACAAAACATCCCTATAATTGGGTATACACTACACTACCCATAAGTGCCAATTATACGGTAATGTTATGCATACAAAGACTAATACCGTATCAGTCTCACCTCCTCACACTATTGCCCTCTAAGCACTCTTTTGGCTTGTCCCCATCACTGGAAATGTATATTATGACATTGCCGATGGTAGACTCGACACGTGATGGGAAGTACTCTAGTGAAGGAGATAATCATGTCCTCTTTCCTATACCGCGAGTATCCGCCTTATCACTACGACTGCTTCCATGCACCCCTGTCAGAAGGAGATCTTGGAGCGCACTCCGTAATACTCCTCAGAGTGGGGATGGATGAACCCGAGTGACTCTTTGAAAGAGAGAGACAAAGACAACAATGACATGTTGAAACCCCCTAAGTCATCTGAGAACGACTCCCCTGGACCACTGATGGTCTCGAAGTGGGACGTCTCACCGAAGATATCGAGACGTCTCATAACAGCTCATCCCTAAGGCTGAAATTATAAAAGAAACCAGAAGAAAAACCAAGAGCAATGACAGGTGGAGGGTCATACCTGACAGAATTAGGAGGAGGTATCAATCATAACTCATAGTCGTTTGGAATGTGCATAACATATATTGCTAGCCCGATAGATTTGTGGGGGAGTGGTACTCTAAATCGGTTTGAATGTATGTTATGTATATCTATGTCTCCCACGAACACCGCTCGATACCGGTCATCCTCAACCTCTCTATGAGGGAGAGGCACTATCTCTATCACATACGGAGAATCTCTATCACATACGGAGGACCTATTTATCATAATTATATTAATGCATGATGATGTCATGATGGATGCATCACTCATACTTTTCCTTTAGCTCGACGACTAATCTTCTACATGAATGCATGGAGAGTTAACTCCAAGTAGAGCCTTAATGCATTGTGAAAGGTTATTTGACGAGGAGGCCTTCCCCTCTCAACAAATCGTTTCAGCAGTAGTGCCAATTTGTTGAATGCAGAATTCCTCTTCCTTGGTGTGTTTTCCTTTTTATTTATTAAGTAAGTGAACTCGGTTTTATTCTTTGTTCGTCATCTCGGCTTTGTTGAAATAAATCCAACGCCGGTATAATGGTTTCAAGAATATTCTAGTTATAACTTACTGTTAATAATCATGTAAATAAGTTATTCCTTCTTTGCCCCATCTCGGTTTTGTTAGAATAAATTCTAACGTCAATACCATGGTATCGAAGCAATCTCCAACACTAGTTTAATGGTATTCTAATGTACAAAAGTGATGAATAGTTAGTTGTTAGAGAGAAAAAATAAAGAACAA
>NW_017716898.1:0-2603 GCF_001865875.1 Lupinus angustifolius
TTTTATGTGATCAATAAAAAAAGAGCATTAAGAATTTCTCAAACAAGTAAAATTAATCAAAGCACCAACTTGAATAATTAAATTCAAACCTTTTAGAATATAAGAATAAGTAGAAATACATAACCATATTCAAAAGAAATTGTTAGGAGCATGAGCCATCCATCCAAGGATTGGATGCTTTGAGTTCCAAATGAGATTACAAAATTGATTTTTGCATCCCATTTAACTTCTCCTTTTCACCTCTTGAATTATAAACTAAAATTACAAAACTTACTTAAACAAATTTCCTAAGAACTAAGAACAAGAAGGGAGAACTTCAGAGAAGAGTTTCTAGGCAAGATGTGAATGAAAATGTGATATATGACATTTTTTATTCGAATAAAATATGCCCTATTTATAGAAATTCCCTGGAGTCGCTGAGCTACTTGTTAGCACCGCTCAGAAGCTGACCAAACCCTTCAGCATGGGTTTGGTTACTTGATCAAGTAGCTTTGTCACCTCCTTATGCTTGACTCACCAAAGCTAGTTGTGAGCTATAAACCCAGCTATGGTGAGCTAGTTTGGAAAGCCTATGGTGGGCTACTTGAAGTGATTTTATTGGTGACTTCATGGTTTGCTTGATGGCTAAGTCAAGTCTGGGTGCACACCGCTTAGCAAACCTGTTGCACCGCTAAGCTGCTTGTTCAGCAGCTTTGACCATGCAGATTGGGATGTGACCTGGTATTTGCTGATTTGGGCAGGAGTTTGGTTCTCCACTGAGCTGCTTGGTTGCACCACTAAGCTGCTTGTTGAGCAGCTTGGGCATATGCCAAGCTCGTGTCTGATCGTGTCATGCTGAGTTCTGACCGTGTTAGGACTAGTCTGGTGCTAGGCCAAACGTCCAAGCAGGTCTGCTCAGCTACTTGCTTGAGCAGTTTGGTCCAAGTCAGGATGGTGTCCAGGTCAGCTTAGCGTGGCTGGTCCACGCTCAGCTGCGTGCTTGAGCACCTTGATTTTGACTTTTTTTTTCTTTTTGACCATGAATCATTTTTTCTCTACTTTTCTTCTTTCTAAATCCTACAAAATACATAAAAAAGAAATACAAAAAAAAAATATACAAGATTGTGATGTTTAATACAAAAATATACAAGATTGTGATGCTTGACACTTATCAATGCATTAATAACAGTAATGGTACCGACACTGGTCGGGACTGACTAGTGCAATGTTATTCCAAGGAAGCATACATAACGAATACATCGTCGTGCCCACCATTGGTAACTCATTGGCATAATACCATGCACTTGGTAGCATTAGAAACCCTCCAATCGGCAAAGAGAACTACCGCATCACCTTGAACACGTGTCGAAAGAGTTTTTCTTACTTGCTTTATTGAGGCAGTAAGTTTCTGATTGGTTTATTTACTGACATGTCAATTCTTTGCTCGCCATCTAGACTTTGTTGGAATAAATTCCAACACAGGTATATTGGTTTCAAGAATGTTCATTTAATCAAAAACTTAGCTTTTATTGAATTATTAACAATTTAATACCATCTCAGCTTTGTTGGAATAAATTCCAACGCCGGCATAATGGTATGAATTTAGCAAAGATACAATTTATGAATTAAATTGCATATTGATTCAAGGTTTCTTTCTTTGTCAACAAATAAAATTTATAAGTTAACACTTTACTATTTTACATTTGCATCTCTTTCAAGATTCAATTATAGTATAGTATAGGGTTATGTCGAACCACAAGAAATTGCCTAATAGAATGAATCATATGAATATGTTCTAGGAAAAATGTGAGTGAAAATGTGAGAGATATATGAATTTGATGCCCCTTTGCTTTTTTGTGATTTTATGAACTAAGAAGCATTAAAAAGTAAAGAACTAACTATTTACAAATTCAAGAAGGGAAAATTGATTTGAAAGATTAAATTATTTCTTGACTCAAATGATTTTAAAAATATTACAAGTTATGTGTTATTCTTTCGGTTAATTCCACACGCTATTTCTAAATCCTTCATATAGTGTCCTAGAATGATAAGATGATTTTCAAACCTTATGAAATACACTAAACAATAATTAAGTGCCACTCGTCGGAGCATGTTGTCACACCGTACTTCAGGCTCTATTAGCATCATTTAGCCTTGATCCTAAGTTGCTTAAAATAGATGCTTGATGTGGCAAGTGAAATAAGGTGTAGGTATTTAGCTCACTTGTCCACACATTAAGAAGAAGCATTTTGGATCTTTAAATCAAGTTTTAGGTGATCAAGCTAAAATCGCATTAAGAACTTCATAAAGAATCAAAACTTAACCAAAAGTAATAACTTGAATGCATTGAATTCAAAAGATGATACAAATGAAGAAAAGAAATAACCTTACACCATAATCAAAATCATTATGTAGGAGCATGAGCCATCTATCCAAGGATGAGATGCTTTTGATTCCGAATGAGATTACAAAATCATGTTTTTGCACCTCATTTTCCAACTCCATTCCCCTTGAATTTATATGAACTAAAAGCCTAAAAATAGCCTAAGAACACTCTCGAATGAGAGAGAACCAAAAATGAGAAGAAAAATGGTATGTACAATGTGTGAAAAGTGGTGAAAAAG
>NW_017716899.1:0-567 GCF_001865875.1 Lupinus angustifolius
CTTGGACAACCTATTGTGGGCTAGGTTACATGCATGGTGACACCTGATACATGTTTGTTCAGAACATATTTCATGCATGAGGTCGTGTGCTTGCCCTTCATGTAAAGAATAGGCAAGTTGCTTGATGAATTGGCCAAGCTTTCTTCATGGCAAGGTTTCTGACCTGTCTGGCCTCCTAGCTTGAGCTTGACCCACGCCCAACTGCTTGGTTCCTTCATGGTGAAGGAACCAACCTTTCTTCATGGATGTGTTAGGTCTTGTGTGGTTGGTTTCTTCATGGTGAAGAAACCAACCTTTCTTTATGGTGAAGAAATCAACCTTTCTTCATGCCGATGCAAGCTTTGTTCCATGATTTCATAGTTGAGTTTAGTTGGTTATTGACACTTTTTGGCATGATTTCTTCAAGCCTACGTCATCTTTTCTGTGACAAGATTAAGCACATAACATGTCGTACTTAGCTTGTTTGTTTTGAGCTTTTTCCTTTGGGCTTTTGGCTTTTGATTTGGCATGCATTCTTGGCTTTCTTCTAATTTAATCAATTTCCTACAAAATTCAAAGGAAACTTGG
>NW_017716900.1:0-1399 GCF_001865875.1 Lupinus angustifolius
TTAAATTTGTACAATATCAAAACTATGCATCAATTCAAAGTTTGCGTGAGATGTGTTTATGATTATGTGATTTTGACTCATAATGTTTCAAACATAGAATGAACACATCTTTTCAAAAATTCATTTAGCATTTCACTTATAAAAAATGTTATCAATCAAAGAGATGCATTTTTATACACGGTTAAGGAAAAGAACCAAATGGGTAAGTGTTTCAATCAAAACTCGACTTATTTGGTTTGCAAGAATTTTATTTTATTTTTCTTCTCAACACTTACTTTGATTGCACAAATTTTTCAAGGGTCACTAAGGTCTTCCTTATTTGTAATGAGGCTTGGCTAACAAAGAAAATTGGTATTTCAAGATATTCAAAAATACTTCCAAAGTTAAAAGAGAGCAAAATTTGGATTTGTCTTTTAAAATACATACTCTTTTTCAACTTTTTCACCTTTCTTCTTTTTCTTCCTTTCCTCATTTTTTTTCTTGACCTTTTTGTGTAACTTTTCTTGAATTTTCTCAATCTCTTTTTACTCCTTTTTGTTTTTGGAGCGGTTATTTACTCTCTCTTTTTTTATTTATAAAGAGATTGAGATTTTTTTATTTTGAACACTTTATTACATGGCCAATCATTCCCCCCAACTTAATTTTTTTCATCAACCTTCTTTTGAAAAATGCTCTCTTTTTACTTAGATAAGTATAGGAGATTTCATTTTTTTTCCATATTTTGGGCTCAAGGATTATGTTTGGAAAATAATTTTTCTTTTTAAGGCTCAAAGGGGTTAACAAATAATGTTCCTATTTTTGGTTGGTCATTTTTTGTTAAGTGGCTCATTCTATTTGAAAGAACATGCCTTGATCATTTTCTATCAAATTGTGTGCAACCAAGTAAAGAAAGATTCAAACAAATTCAATTGTACAACCTTGATCATTTCCTATCAAATTTTGTGCAACCAAGTAAAGAAAGATTCAAACAAAATCAATTGTACAAACCAAAACGTTTCTCACTAAGCTCACATAATAATTGTGTTTGGCTTACACTCTCTCACATGGTTGGTTCATGTACAACTCTTTAATTTTAAAAACAATTCACAAGTTCATGCTAAATGATTTTTCAAAAAGTTTGTATTTTATCCAAGTTATAACATTATGAATTATTCACATAAAATTTCAGATATTCAACTCATGTTGTTAATTTACAAGGTTATTGATCTAGTTAAAAATTTAAGCCAAGTTGTGTCAACTACTAAGTTTAGTTTCAACAAATTCACTTTTTAAACAAATTATTAAAAAAAAACTATCGAAAACACACAACTTAAAAATTAAATACACTAAAAAAAATTAAAAAGCAAACAAACACACTTCAAAAATTAAAAAGCAAACAAACACACATAATTTTTTTTGA
>NW_017716901.1:0-2321 GCF_001865875.1 Lupinus angustifolius
TGGGAGAGGAAAAAGTTGAGTTCACTTCTTCCTAAGTTGCAGAGCCGGTCTTCCAACCAAAAATCGGGTCACGATAGCTGGCTAATCCACTCGGGGCATTTCCATAAGAGAGTCAGGCTCAGAGCCGCTAATCACATAGACTTAAATACCATTTTTTTTGTGTTCTTTCTTTAGAATAGTAAATTATTATCTTATACTCTCTTGTTTTATTATCTACAAGTTCTTATGATTATTTTTTAAGCTTATTGGGTGTGGGAATTTTTAAAAGGTTTGCTTCCTCGCACACTAGCATTGTGCACTTGAGTTTGCACACACGTATGCCCTGAACCCGAGCATTAATGATTAGGATTTGAGATAGAATTTGGGATGGCAACTGGCACAGGTAATAGCAACCTCACTGCCTGTTCGAAAATAGGAGAGTATTACTCATACCCTCTAGTACCCGTACGGGTACCCGCATGTGGGGTTTTCCCATGTATTTCTTGGTACTCGCTGGTGCAACGTGTACCTGCGGGTTTCCTATGTTATAAATGAATTTCTAACTTCCTACTTCTATTATGTTTCAAATGAGAGGAAACTTAATAATTTTTATGCCTTTTGATTGAATATTCGACAAAAATGCTAAATCTATTGATGTTTTCTATTTGTGTGATTTGATATTCTCATTTTCTTAATAAAAAAAATATATTTTCTCTGCAAGGAATGTATGTTTCTAAACATGTAATAATACTTGTAGGGTGTTTACCACCAAATTCAATAAAAGATATAAACAACGTAACAAATGTAAACAAAGAAAAAGAAAAAAATGTACACAGTGTAATGAAGGTTAGGATAGTGTACTTTTTATTGTAATTAAAGATAATATAGTAATCATATAAATAACGGGTACCCTCAGGTACGAGTACCATAATACCCATAACTGTCTGTATGTACTACGAGTATTTTTAAAAACTTATTTGTAAAATCTGCGGGTACCTGTTTGTAACCCATACCCATTGGTACCTAGAGGTATGATTTTTTTTGCCATCCCCAGATAAAAAGGACACATGCTTTGTCAGTATATAGCTTCGAGTCATATATGGTATTGACGGAATGGACCACTCAGATCGTTTCTGGTATCAAGAGTTAGCGGCTTTGATGGCTCGATCCTTCTCATTTCAAGCACATGGTACTTTCTTACCTTTCTTTCGGAACTATATGCGATCTGGTGATCAGGAAGTCTAAAGCTTTTATCGAGTCCATTTCAAACAAAATCTAGTACATTTCTGTAGAGTTGTAAGCTATAGACATTTCAAAAAAATCATGTAGGATATACCTTATGTAGAACACGGGAAACAAACCATTTCTCTCTTTTATTATTTCAAATCATAAAGTGGGACTTACCATCCTGAAAGTAGATGAGTTTGGCATCTAGGCCAAAGTGACATAAAGACACATTTGCAATTGATGTCATTATGTCGTGAGAATGGCNAAGATACGTATCTAATACGTTTTTAACAAAAAAAAGGATAAGATAGAATATGTTTTTATTAATTTTATGAATTATTCTACTATATTTTCTAGTTTNAGAGTAAAGATATAGATAAAAATTAAAGATGAAGATACGTATCTAATACGTTTTGAACAAAAAAAGGATAAGATAGGATACGTTTTTATCAATTTTACTAATTATTCTACTATATTTTCTAGTTTTGGTTCTTCGAATTTTGGAGGCAATGATTTACAATTTTCATTATATTTTCTACTTTAGATATTTTGATTTACACTTATAATTTTATCATGTTTTATGTATTTTTTATTATTTTATACATGTATCCTTGAATGTATCATATCCAATATTTTATAAAAAATATATATCAATGTATCGGATATATATCATATCCGACACAAATATCTATATAACACATATCTATGTATGTGCTTCATAGGTGAAAAGCAAAAGGACATAGACTATGTTGCTGGAAAGTTGCTTGTAGATATCTAGTCCTATTACTTCATGAGCTTAGTGAACTTAGGGGCTCCAAGTGTTCCCAAAATTTACTTACATGTGCTATTCTTATACTAGCAATACACGAGGATGAATTCAGAACTCTCCTTTCAGTCTCTACAATATACTTAAAGAAGGTATATATACATAATTACGCATTTATACATAAATCTTCTTAGACATTATACATATTCTTCAGAACCAATATCCTTTAATATTCTCCATATCATGTTTACCTTAACTTTTCTATTATTTATTAGCAAAACAAGAAAAAAATCTTAAAGCATTCATATTCAGTTCTTTTTTTTCATCCCCAGTTACATTTAGTTTATAT
>NW_017716902.1:0-202 GCF_001865875.1 Lupinus angustifolius
AAGCATGTCATTCTTGCACTTCAACCACAAAGGAAGCAGCTGCCAAGGAGGAAGAGAAGTTCCATTAAAAATATCAATGACTAAAGTTGAATCACACTCCGGCCAAAGATTGCACCAATCACGGTTAGCAGCAATTGCAACAGCATGCATGGCACCATGCAGCTAATCAAAGATTGTTGATTGAATGCTAGTGTAGTTTGAG
>NW_017716903.1:0-1653 GCF_001865875.1 Lupinus angustifolius
AAGTATCTAGTAGTGTGAGTCCAATGACAACCAAACCTTTCCCTGTAAAAGCAGGCCCATTCATGAGAAGAAATCCTTATGTCCCAAGCAAGCTTCAGCAAAGCAGCTCTATTCATTTGCCTTAGAGATCTCAGACCCAGACCACCCTCAGAAATTGGAGAGCACATTTTAGACCAAGCAACAGTGCAAATTTTATTTTGAGCAATACTACTAGACCAGATGAAATTCCTAATAGCATTATCAAGCAATTTAAGCAAGGCAACATGCCATTTATACATGGAAGCTATAGACAAGCATACTATGAATGATGGACTTCACAATTTCAACCCTTCCCATTATACTAAGAGAAGCACCCTTCCAATTAGCTAATTTGCTAAGGATTCTGTCAGCAATAGCCTGAAGGTGCACTCTTCTTGGCTTACCATAGAAAATAGGCACACCAAGATAAGAGAAAGGGATAGAACCAGCAGAGAAGCCAAGAGTAGAAGCAATTCTAGCAATTTTCCTAGCAGAGGTAGCAGCAAAGAAGAAATTGCATTTAGGCAGGTTTATGATTTGACCAGAAACCTTAGAATAGTCCAGAACCAAATTCTTTAAATTCAGAAGCTGAGTAGAAGTAGCTTTGCAGAAGATGATAATGTCATCAGCATAGAGAACATGAGAAGGGGTTTGAAGATTCCTTGGACCAGAAATAGAGCTCAATTTGTTCACCAACACAAGGGAAGTGATGCCCCTACTAAGAACGTCCTCAGCTATGCAAAAAAGAAGAGGAGACAAAGGATCACCTTGTCTAACACCTCTGCTGCAATTGAAAAAACCAACTTGAGAGCCATTTATGTTGATTGATAATCTTGCAGAATGAAGAATAGCATTTATCCAAGAGCAGAAGACTTGATTAAAACCAAAAGCCTTAAGGGTGTCAAGAAGAAAAGTCCAATCAATTGTGTCAAATGCTTTTTTGATGTCCAATTTGATAGCAAGATTACCACCAAAAACCTTATGAGGAAGAAGATTGATTGCTTCAGAAGCAAGGTAGATGCAGTCTTGGATTTTCCTACCTTTAATAAAACCTCTTTGCTGAGAGGAAATGATATTAGGGGTGATAGAAGCAAGCCTATCAGCAATGAGTTTAGTTATAATCTTGAATTGAAAATTAGCTAAGGCTATAGGTCTGAAATCTTCCACTCTGTCAGCACCCTTTAATTTAGGTATTAGAATGATAGAGTTTGCATTCAAGTTTGGCAAAAGCCAACCCTGTTGAAAGAATTGTCTCACAGAATTGCACACATCCAAGTGGATTATATCCCAGAAAGCATGATAGAAACATCCAGAAAAGCCATCTGGACCAGGAGCACTATCACCACTTAGAGCAAAAACAGAAGATTTAATATCCTCATTAGAAGGAATTGTGGTCAATAAGTTATTTTGCACCTCAGTGACCAAAGAAGGAATCACAGAATTGATGAGATGATTGTGTTGAATGTCATTAGAAGAGTTAAACAGATTCATATAGAAATGAACAATATGGCTGGAAATTGCATCTGGATCAGTGATGATATTATCATCATGTCTAATCATAGAAATAGCTTTGGTAGCTTCTTTGATCCTAGTGAGTTTGTGAAAGTAACTAGTGTTCCTATCACCATGAGTGTG
>NW_017716904.1:0-1535 GCF_001865875.1 Lupinus angustifolius
GTTTCAAATGAGATGAAACTTAATTATTTTTATGCCTATTGATTGAATATTTGGCAAAAATGATAAATCTATTGATGTTTTCTATTTGTGTGATTTGATATTCTCATTTACTTAATAAAAAATATATATTTTCTTTGTAAGGCATGGTGTTTCTAAACATGTAATAATACTTGTAGGATGTTTACCACCAAATTCAATAAAAGATATAAACAATGTAAAAAATGTAAACAAAGTAAAAGAAAAAAATGTACACAATGTAATGAAGGTTAAGATAGTGTATTTTTTATTTTAATTAAAGATAATATAGTAATCATATAAATAATGGGTACCCCCAGGTACGAGTACCATAATACCCATAACTGTCTATATTTACTACGACTATTTTTAAAAACTCATTTGTAAATTCTGCGGGTACCCGTTTGTAACCCATACCCGCGGGTACCTATAGGTATGATTTTTTTTGCCATCCCTAGATAAAAGGGTCATATGCTTTGTCTGTATATAGCTTTGAGTCATATCTGGTATTGACGGAATGGACCACCCATATCGTTTCTGGTATCAAGAGTTAGCGGCATGGATTGCTCGACCCTTCTCATTTCTAGCACATGGTACTTAGTTACCTTTCTTTCGGGACTATATGCGATCTGGTGATCAGGAAGTCTAAAGCTTTTATCGAGTCCACTTCAAACAAAATCTAGTATATTGCCGTAGAGTTGTAAGCTATAGACATTTCAAAAAAATCATGTAGGATATACCTTACGTAGTACACAGGAAGCGAACCATTTCTATCTTTTATTATTTAAAATCATAAAGTGACATAAAGAGACATTTGCACATTGATATCATTATGCCGTGAGAATGGCTAATACCCATAATATACCTGCTAATGAGCTCAGCGTCTAGGGATAATTTTCATGTCATACATACTCGGCGATGAGCTTAATGCCCTAGATACATAATCCATATCATATTGGGAAATTCGGGGTTATATCATTTAACTCCGGACTATAATCAATCATACTAAACCCATCAATGGGCTCAATGCCTAGGGATGAATTTATATCACCATATTCAGCTTAGTCCGAATATACATTAACAATATAATAAATATCGATATATCATGACATGTATTGCATTTAAGGTTATACTACCTCCGAATAAGGCCCAGTACCTTAGGGGACATTCATCATACATATCATTCATTCATGCATCCATTCATTATTTGGTTATTGAACACTTTTATAATTAATATTTTTCAGATTCTTTTGTCAAAGAAAAATACCTGTTATAGTAAGACGTGGAGACTAATTCTCAAATCATGGGTTCTATCAGCACTCTCTTAGTAAAGAAAGGGGTAAGGCTGGAATTACAGGTTGTTGATGTGAGTTGTCTAACAAATCTAGTCACCAAGATCCCTCAAGAGGTTCAGGATCAGTTAGCTATAGAATATGGAAGATTGGTTGACCTCCTCTTCATCACAGTGGATATAGAGACCTTAAATTAAAGGCCTTAAAGGATACGATTCAGTACTGGAA
>NW_017716905.1:0-312 GCF_001865875.1 Lupinus angustifolius
GAAAACTACGTTCTTCTTTTGGTGAAATAAAAATACAAAGACATGTTTTCAGTTGAGAATACTCACGTGTAGGGAACAAAAGCAATGAAGACAGTAATAACTTAATTCAAAATAATATATTGTCATAATAATTTAGCTCAAATTTATTTAATTAACTAAAAACTATATGAGCCTAATCTTCATACTTTTGGAAGAGGTGAAATCTTCATACTTGTGGAGGAGGTATATGATTGTGGTCTTTAGAAGGCCCAGATCCAGGATTAGGAGCTCCTTTCGGCAACATCCCAAAGGATACTTTAGATAAAGTTTTAA
>NW_017716906.1:0-985 GCF_001865875.1 Lupinus angustifolius
ATAAAAACCACAGGAGGAATTGGTATTACCTGGTATGCTTTAGTTGAGAAATTTGGCATTATATTTTGGTTTCGGAATTACTAGATCTCCATCTAGTATTTAAGTTATAAACATCTAATCTTGTTCGGCCTATTTATAGAATAAAAAAATACAAAGATTTCAAAACAACAAGTATAATATTAAAAAGACCATTTTCTAAATGTGTTTTGAAACCAAATTTATATCTATTATATTGTTGGATTCCTAACCACATTTAAAAAACTTTCAAGTTATGGACCACTTTTATTTCAATTAATTTAGTATATATTCAATATGAAAGTAACAATTGGATAGAGATCACTTGTGCCGAAGGGTGTCTTACTTTATGTCCCAAGTCAATCGGAGTGCCAAACTTATCACTTTTTGTTTTTTAAAATATTATTTTATTCACATGTAAAATATTCTTTTATTCAATCAGAGTGCCAAATTTGGAATACAATGGGAAGTTGTTGTTGATGATGTTGAACTTGAACCACCTAGTTCCTGTCCTATGTATCTTGCAGTATCATCAGAGGTCAGGTTCGATGGAACTGGCTTTGTGTTACGAGATAATTGAAGAAGAATGGACTTAAGATCAATTATGATCTTGAACTATTTCTTTATTGCAAAATTGAAAATCAATAGTAAAGTTAACACTTTGAGAAGTAAATCACAAAATCTAACTCATTCCACAATCAGTTAGCTTTCCCTCCAATTCTTATTTTCTAAAAAGATACCCCAACTACATCATCTACTTTCTATTTATAATTCATCCCTCCTAAGTAACTATTAACTATTTTGTTACAACAAAATCTAACCCCTTTACATTTTAGGCTTATTTCTCCTAACATACACATTCTTAATATGTGGTTTATTTCTTTTCCTAACAATCCCCCCTAATAGAGCCATATTGTCCTCTAGGGGAAATGATGGAAACTTCACTTGCAACACAACAGCTATCTCCCAA
>NW_017716907.1:0-6444 GCF_001865875.1 Lupinus angustifolius
GGCGAATAAAAAAAATATAATAACTGAAATCGGCAACCCTGTTGCCGATTTAGGAGAAAAGTACACCATTCTTGTAATATTTTAAAAAGGTGCACCAAGACCGTAATTTTTCGGTCAAGGTGCATCAATTGAGTAAATTTTCCCTTATGAGATAGGGGTTAATAGCAAAGAAACAGCACCGGTCGTAGACCGACTTTCCACTTTTAGAGCAGAAAGGAAGAGACGACATGGGCCGTAGACCGGGCTATTCAAATCCCATAAATTGTACTTAAATTTTGAAAGTGGACATTTAGAAATAAATTATTTTTAAAAAAATGGAATTGATAGCAAAGGGATAACACAGGTCGTAGGCCGACTTTCCACCTTTAGGGTGGAAAGGAAGAGACGACAAGGGTCATAGACTGGGACAATGAAATCTGTTCATAGATATTTAAAAGATGTTTAATTTTTTAATCGATAATTATAAATAATTAAAATATGTTTAATTTTAATAGATAATTATAAATAATTAAAATATGTTTAATTTTTAACACATAATTATGAATAATTTATTTTTAGAAACATGAGATTGATAGCAAAGAGACAACACTAATCTTAGACTGATTTTTCACTTTTAGAGCATAAATAAAGAAACGGCACATGCCATATATCGAACTACCGAGATCTATTTAGAATTATGAAAGTTACCCTTTAGTTATTATTTTTAAAATATGTATTTCTACTAAGTTTTTTACAATAAATATTGATATAATTTTGGGCAAACATATAACCATTATTTGTTAGTTATTAAAATAAACTCCACTAATCTATTTTAATACAATTGTTAATAAAACCACATCAAATAAAATATATAAACATAAAGGATATGATAAATGAATAACTAAATAGGTTAAATTATGCACTTAATTCTATGTTTCTAAGATTCTCCCCCTTAACCCTTCCTTTTTTCATCCGTACGATTTTCTTTTTATTCAAATTCGGAACTCCAAACATGACAAATTAAAAACAAAGTAACAAATGAAAACGACCAAATGGGTTTTTATTATTAAACTTCCAAAACCGTCACTTAATATTTTGAAACAAAACTTTAGTAATTAACTGACCATTAGCTAAGATTTGAAGATAAAAATTGGTTGAGACAATATAAAATGTAATTCTTTAATTATTTCGATGTTTTGATTTTTTTTTCATGGTTTTTTAAATTAGTCGGACAAAATTAAGTGTTCACACCATCCAAAAATGAAGTGTTCACACCATCCAAAAATGAAGTGTTCACACCATCCTTTGTTTTAGATCCAAATCCATCCATTTGTGGCATCTTGATCTGGTATTGAATATCCAAGTATTTTTATGAAGTCCTCATACTCCTCTTGCTCCCAAAGGAACAAACTCCGCCTCCATGTGAGCTTCCCAAGCTATACACCATTTCTCCATTCCCTCAAAGATCTGACGATGCATCTTTATCAAGAGTCACCTGAAACAATATAGCAAATGAGTTTTTAAGAATGTCCCCCCACCCATAAATCTGTCAAAAACTTGACATTTCTTCTGGATCCTAAGCTCCTACAAGAACCTTCGACCAACCACCCACTATCAATTCCTTCTATATTATTACTAAGGTTGCCTAAATCTCTCCAATATGAAGAACCCCTCTTGAAACACCCGTGTTCACTAGCCCCACTACCTTGAAAGACGTCTTCAACTTACAAACCAATTGATTTTGTCTTGCAGCACTAAACCCTTCTAGTCGTGTCATATAAATTTTATCATCTATAATTCACCATGGAGAAAGTCAATATTCACATCCATATATTCTAAGGGCATAATCTAGCTGGCTACCAAGGTAAGCACTACCATGATAGAATTGTGTCCCACTACCGGGGAGAAAATTTCATTGTAGTCGATCTCCTTCGGTTATGAATACTCTTTTGCTACAAGACGAGTCTTGAAATTTCACCCTTCATTTTTATCATATTGTTGGCTTCATCTTATACACCCACTTGCACCCAATTACATGCTTATCTGGAGGCAATGGGACAAGCTCCTGAGGTTGCTTTTCCTGTAAAGACTTTATCTCCTCCATCATGACACTCATCCACTGTTCTTTCTCTCAGTTGTTTATAGCCTCTTGAAAGCTATATGAATCTTTTGAACTGAGATGAAGAACAACTTAAGTCATATATCCTCGAGGTTTGATAGGACGTCTATGCATATCTCTAACAAATAGATACTCTGTACACATGAATTATGTGCTTGAGAATCACCTTATTCTGCTCTAGAACTAGTGCATGGTTTCTTGTCTTTCATCACTTGAACCATTTCATTGCTCACTAGAATCAAATTTGATCTCAAAGTCTATCTATTTGGCATGGACACCTTTGTCAAAATGGATTGTTTTAGTATGGAATCTTTATAAAACATTGCATCTCTACTCAATCCACTTTTCTAGAAATTGGATCCTAGAACTTGAACTCATTCACACATTCGGTTTATCCTTTGAAGACATATCTCTTTGCCGTAGGGTCAATTTTAGACCATTCATTACTAAGTACATGTACATAAGTAGAAGAACCAGATATGTAAGTAAGTTTGCTTGAACCCATTCACATCTTTGGTATATCCATTGAAGATTATGTGAAAATTTATTAAAATATGTATTTTACCTACACTCAAAATGATGTAGTTTTGGGTGTTTAATTTAAAACCAAATTTTTAATTCTGGACAACACATAAGAGACACACATTGATATTTTCACCATTATTCTATTTACTATTCACAAAACAACATAATATAGAACCAAAATCATATTATCCTATTTAATATTCATCATTATTCATGCTATAGCACAGGCTGTACAAGAGCAGTCCACAACAACAACAACAATTTGCATGTGCATTGTAACGCCCCGAAAATCATTTCATAATTACTATATTTAATCTCTTGGAAAACTGGGTAAAAAAAATTTCTTCTATGTAACATAGAACTTACAAATCATTTTTTTTCTTTGTTTTATCTATTCTCTTTCAAGACGTCACATTTTCAAGCCTTTGCTGAAATAATTTATTAATACTTACAATGTAATTGAACGAAACATGATTTTTTTTTAATACTTCTCATTAGTCAATTCTTGAATTTGTAATACGTACATCATGGTTTATAAAATACAAGGCGAAGTCTATTCTTCGCCCTTAACAAAGACTAAAAATACAAATAAAAATAAAATAATGTGGGGGCGTTGACATTACAAAAGTACCCTACACAGGTTCCCTATCAAAAGAAAGAAAGGAGCTCCTAGACCGGTGGTGCACTGGAAACCTCACTCGGGTCTTCTTCGATCTTCGAGTCTGAAGAGATCTCTATAATCTCCATCGAATCCTCTATGCAAATTAACTCTACACAATCATCTTCCTCGTCCTCCACCACCTCATCTGCTGTCCAATCCATCGAAGGTTCTAGGGTGTACCCCGTAGGCCCCGACGAAGTAGCCATGCCTGCTCCTTTCGGCCCTCTTGGTGTTGTGTTAGTAAATGAGAATCCCGGTTGGGGCCAGGTCCTGACAACCTCCAATCTGCCTCGTGCCTCAGCTAGTGCGGATGAACCAGTAGGTACGGACATTCGCTATAGTAGGGTGAACGATGCTTCCCGAACTGCATAATGTGTCGGGAGATGCAACACAGAGCCATCACATATGAGTTCCAATTCCAGGTCGCAGAGACCAATGTATGTGTATTTGTTTCCTTCAACGCTCCATGCCCCCTCCTAGGACATGGTAAAGTGGTAGCACCTGATCATTGCTGATTTGTCCATCTAAACATGGATGTATACGAGTAGACTAGAAAGAAAGAGGGGGAGTAAAACATCTAATGAAAAACTTATCATTGACGTCGTGGAATTACACAGAATATCACATCAAGACAAAGAACATGTATAGATATATCATATGATCATACACACATGTATTAATGATGAATGAAGTCTAAAACTTATGATTTTAAAATCAATATCGATAAATATCATGTATGAGTGCTATGAATATGTCCACCATCTTTACACTATTATCCTTCCAATAACTATTCGTAAATAACCGAGAGTATAGGTCCCATAACAAGCCGATTTGATCGCACCAAAACTTATTCCTCACAAGGATATATAAATACATGATTGATCTGTTCCAACGTAACTTTCAATTTCAACATGATGTCATATCAAACACTTTCTGGGCATCCCTCTCATCGATCGTGATTGCAAAGAGGGGTTGTTAGAGATCGTCTACTTTGTGCTGTGAGCACTGTCCGATCTAACAGAATACCTCATCTAGGAATAAATGGGACTCGTCTCACCTAGACTCTCCCTCAAGACTTTGTTGATGAATCACCGCCATCGCCGTCCCTCTCAACATCTTGGGGCTCGTTTGTCTCCCGTAAATTTCCTCTCCACTACTTCATTATTCACAATGAACATGCACACTAACCGAAGTTAGCAAATTAAATCTTTTAATCGATCTTTTATAAGAATCTACCCATCCTAAGACATCTCCATTGAGAATGCTTCTAGTGGGACCCAATCTTAATATTTAAACCACGGAGAATAAACCTCGTCACCACTACGAACCATCGCTGAATCACCCTGGACGGCTCTCAAGCCAAGCCTCTTATGGTCAGACGATCTCGCTGCGTGGACATAATATAACTCTTTTGGGCCTCGTCCTTAACCATGCAATTCTTCATCACTTTAGATATGGAAACTCTTCTTTGTATCATTTCCAAGAATTTCATATAATTATTCATCTTTACAAAATTTACTTATTGAAAGAACATAATCTCCAATAAAGGTGTTTTTAGTGTTATTGAATAAGATTGGAATTGAATGAATTCTTGATGGAAAAAATGTCATTAGACTCTCGACATGTGAGAGTTATTGTTCAGACGACTTAAGAAGTCTTGTCTGTATGGAGCCCTCTCGCTCAAGTGAGAGTTGTCTTGCTCAAGCGAGGGGATCACCATTTTTATAAGGCACTTGTAGCTCAAGCGAGAGTTGTCTCGCTTAAGCATGAAAACAACCAGTTTTCTTTGTGCATATTTCAGTTCAGGCGAGAGCTGTCTCGCCCAAGCAAGAAAAGTCTGAAACTGAGTTAAATTTCTTTTCTCAATGAAAAGTTTTCTCATTTATAACACATGTTTTTAAGCCTTGAATTTAATAATTATCTCATACATATAATTCTTAGAACAATTATTCGAGCAATATTAAACAGGAATAATCATTGCATCTTCATACATAAACATAACCTAACATAATTCCGCATAAGAAATATTGTTGTACTTAATTCAAACAAAACAGACAATTGATTAAGTACAAGCTTTCTTAATACCCAAGACAACTCCAAACTTGTGAGGAAGTTTGGAGGTCCTGAAGCATATTCAGACATCATTGTGTCACGATGTTTTCTCCCTCAGCTGAGTGTGTCGTGCATATTGTTTCCTCGATTCCAGGTGAGCTTAATTAGTCGGGTCTCTTCTTGAACTCTTCATCACGTCAAAATCAAAATAACGCTAATTAGGTCACTTTGATAATTATTATTCTTACGAAATAACATTTGACGCGAAAATAAAACTTCCAATCTAAAATGAACATAATCGCTTTCATCCACCCAATTCAAGGTTAGGTATTTCTTGAATCATCATTTATCATTGAAAGTCTTACAACACAACGACACTTTCTAAAGTAAAGTTTTAACAAAACTGAGAACAGAATTATGTCATAATCTATGGATATACACTAGGTTAGTTCCCAGGAAAGAGAGATGGGTCGTAAAGACACACTTAAATACCAAGTCTCTCCTTGGAGATAACTTTTCTAGACATGTATTTTCACTTAATTACATTTTTTCGGTAATGATAACTATTCATAAAGCTTATCTTTTGCAAGTAAAACATTTTTATTAAGATTAACCTTTTTAAGTAAGATTATTAAGCTAGACTTACCATTTTAAAGTAAGCCAACTTAAATAAAATCAATACTTTTAAATCAAGACTTTTTAAGTCAATCTTACCACTTTAAAGTAAACTAACTTAACCAATATCAACACTTTTAAATCATTTTTCTATCTAAGACCTCATAACACTTTAAGTTTATAAAGTCAAGGCTTTTTAGGTCAATATCCTCATTTAAAGTATGCTACTAAAGAAAACACAACTAATTTCATGATCATCTCAACACCTCCAAATTTTAGGATAACCTCAAGGGTTAACAGGTGTTGATTTCATAGTCATGAACTATAAATTATAAGTTAACACTTTCACTACTTTACTATCCAAAACTTTATAACACTTTAAGTTTATGAGGTCAAGACTTTAATAAATCATCTTTTATCTCAAATCATTACTTTAGCTTGGAAATCAAAGAATAACATATGCTAAACAACCTTTTACACATAATACCATTTA
>NW_017716908.1:0-11249 GCF_001865875.1 Lupinus angustifolius
CCAAGATATTATTAGAGAATAAGGATTACAAACCCTAGCACACCCATGGGCCCACCTGCCCATGGGGTGTTTCTGTTAGGTGCTTATATCTGGTGCACATTATAACAATGGACTTGAGTCCAATATATAACATTGATATTCTAATATATTCTAATTCTAGGCAATGTGGGACTTCATATAATAACATATTTCAAACATCCCCAACAAGAGGCAATCTAGCTTTAGGCTAGCTTAGGTGATGTGTCTAATAGTGGTAGACTGAGGAAATTTGGTGAGTGATTTAGGGGATTATGGAAGCTTTGACTTTGCTTGTTTGACAAGTCATTGACCCATGATGTGATTAATACTCTGACTTGATTGATGTGACGTGATTTCGCAATTGAAGTCATGCCCGAGTATTACCGGGTAAATTCGTCCAAAAATATACGATCTACCGATTTAGGTTTTTTGCCCAAAACATCGAAACTTGAATTTCGAGGTGAAAAATACATAGAGATGATTTATAGACAAATTTGGTATCTATTTTGACTAGAAATAATATTTCGAAGCTAACGGTGAAATCAGAATTGGATTCCGACTTACAGAACTCAAAACCTGGGTGAAAACTCGATAAAACGACTAGAAATCGTCTCGGAAACTTTTATTCTCCAAAATATTGAAAAAATAGGGCAAGCAAGAATATTATAATACAAGACTAAAAATCAGCTGAGGTTTAACCTAAAACATTACTGATTAATTTCTATAATTAATTCGTTAACAACTAATTACTTAATTAAACGTGCTCGAAAAAACATAGTGTTACATGCGTTTTTTACCAATACCATCTTGATGATATATTCATATTTCCTCAATTTATAATTAATATTGCAGTATTATTACTCCATATTGGGGTATAATTATTAACATTGTTAATACATTCTTGAATTTTAATTATAACATAATAATGTTTTTAGGCACACTCACATTATCTAATAATTTACTTTTGTAATAATTCATTATATGATTAATTTTAGGGTAATGAATTACCTAAAAATGTACAATGTGTAAGCATAAAAATTTTGATTCATATTTTATAAGGAAACCTTCTGACAAAGATGATGAACATGATATAGGTTTGGTATCTTTCTTTAACAACATTCTTCATTTGGTCAAGTAGTTCAACCAGATCAGCATCCTTCAAAGGTTCAAAATGTATCAATATGTGAATATGATATTAATTCTTTAGAACGTGATCCTGGAAAACACCCTCAATTTTGGGAATATTTAGTGAATCAAAGAGATGAAATTTGTAGAGCTTATCTGAATTGAGATCCATATCAATGGGATGTTGAAGCTTATCCATTAAATAAAGATAAAAATCTAAGACGATTTCACCCACTTGGCTCAAAATGTTTCCTTCATGGTTAGAGTACTCTATAGCGAATGATGATGCTTATTTTTTGGCTTGTTATTTGTTAAGTAATAAACCAGGGCACATGCTGGATCTGATGTCTTTACTAGATCATGATTTAGAGGATAAAAAAGTCAATGTTGGTAACAATTATGCATTTCTTATTCACCTTGGTGGCTTGCCTCATATTAATACAATGAAAGCTTGTTTTGTTTTATTAAGCCAATCCTGACATATTCACAATATCTTCAATGTGCTAAGTTCTGATCAAATCAAACAAAACCGATTATGTCTTAGGAGTTCTATCGATTCAATCTGTTGGCTCACTTTTCAAACTTGTGCTTTTAGAGGCCATGTTGATATATCACAATAAAAAATACAAGTAATTTTCTTGAACTCAACAAACTCTTAGCATCATATAATGATGAACTTGCAAAAGTAGTGTTAGAGAATGTTCCATATAATTCAAAGTATACCTCTCATATAATTCAAAAGGAAATCATTCATATCATATCTAATAAGGTGAGAAGATATATGAGAGAAGTGAGTGAGGATTCTAAATTTTGCATAGTTATTGATGAATCATATGATAAATCACAAAGGGAGCAAATGACTATTGTTTTGATGTTTTTAAATAAAAATGGTTGCATACAAATGTTTTTTTGATATTGTGCATGTTAAGGACACTACATCTATCACTCTTCAAAAAGTAATATGTGGTGTTCTTTGCAAACATAATTGTCGCAACCCGATTTTTGGCTAGAACACCAGCTTTGCGACTTAGGAAGAGGCGAAATCGATTTCTACATCTCTCAATTGAATTGGATTCGCCACTACGTTTTTTGAGGTTAAAACTTATAAAACTCTCTTTATGCCCGAATTTGAATAATTATGGTCTTTAAATAGAGATTCTGAGCTCGAGAGTCAATTATGGATCGAGGAAGGCATTAACACCACGTTCGCCCGTATTGAAACGGTATCCTCGCTAAACACATAGACTTTTATACCCTTCAAAATTATTTATTTAAAAGCAAAATATTTTATTTTTGTGTCTAACAAGAACTTATCTTGCTCATTTGTTTTCCTAGGTGCAATAGAGAAATCAAGGCTACGTAGTTCTAGTTCGAAAAATGGTTAATTAGTTTGGTTGATTTTGTTGATTTGCGAAAATATCAATAGATTTGGTGAAGTTGATTTTTACTGATTTTCAAGTACTTATAATATATTATATGATTGATTTAATTCAATGGAACTAGTGGCTTAGACGCGGTTTTGTTCGTAGACCTTCTTCCCATTTTCAGAGAAGTTAGATACGGCTCGAACCATGACCTTACTATAACAATTTCATATTTAATCATGTGATATGATAGTTTTGAATTAATTTTTTATATGGAATTTATAGCTTAGAGACAGTATTGGTCGTAGACCTTCTTACCATTTTCAGAGAATTTAAAGACAACTCGGACCATGTTCTTACTATAAAAAATCAATATTTAATCGTGTGATATGATAGTTTTGAATTATTTTTATATGGAATTAATAGCTTAGAGGTGTTGTTGATCGTAAACTTTCTTCCTATTTCAGAAAAGCTATAGATAACTTGAATCATGACCTTACTATAAAAATTTCATTAAAATTTAGATGATAAAATAATTTTTAATTATTTTTTTATTGAACTAATAACTTAGAGACGGTGTTGGTCATACACATTTTTTCCATTTTCAGAGAAGTTAGAACGACTTAAACCATAACTTTACAATAAAAATTTCATAAAATTCACTTCTAATTATTATTTTTATTGCCAAAGGATAGTTTTATTAGGTTTTGTTTCTTATTAAAATAAACGTTAATATAATTCATATTAAAGTATACCATCATTGCCTAATAGTTATGAAGTATGAAATATGCTTATTAATATTCATTCTATTACAATTGCGAAAGTAAATAATATTAGAACAAGTAAAAATATTAAAAAAAAATAAGACAAAAGAAATTAAGTAATAATAAAAACAAGGACAGGATTAATTAAAGAAAGAAAAAGAAGGAATGTGATTAAAATAGAGAGGGGTAACAGTGGGCGAGAGACGACGGCTTGGGTTCTCACCGGTGGGAGGAGGCGGTGATTCGTGGCGGTTCTCAGTCCTGGCTTCCCTCTTCATGGATGGCGTTCCATGACCCGTGAGCCAGGTGGCTTCAGTAATGAATCTTATCCCTCTCCAGTTCAAATTTACTTATCTTTTACTATATAAATTAATTGGTGATATGAAAATGGATTTGATTACCGATTCATCGAAAACAAATCAGAATTGTTTTAAGATTGCCAAGATGCACCATTTACTTTCATGAATGTATTCAGAATTAATTTGACGTATATACAACATGAATATGGACTTAGAACTGATGATTAACAATTGAATGAGGAGGGATAGGTTGTTACCCAGGAGAACTTTGTACATAACCTTGCTATTATTATCTTCACCTGTTATTGATCCCCTTTTCTCTAGCTTTTGATATCTCGGCTGTTTCTTACTCTTCAATCCTTTCAATTCACTGTTTTTTTGTTCCTGATTTCGGTATGTTGTGTTATGTTTTGTGTATGTATATGTCTCTCTCTCTGATTTCTCTTTTATCTGTGTATATGACTCTCTAACTGTTGCTTTTGCTGTGTTATGAGCGGGTCATACTTCCGGATAAACTCGCGTCTATTCTTCTTGGAGGTTTATGACGGCAACAGAAAAGCAAAAGTGGAGATGGGTACCTCGATTCTTACTAAACTGGTTCGGTTTGGGAACTTTGGGTTGATGAAAAATGAGAACAAAAATTGGAAGATGATAGTGATGATTTTGAAAAGACATGACTTACTAATAAGTCACCACATATTGTTTTGAATGTGTTGATGTGGGCTGCACAATGTGGAATTTAGTAGAAACTTAGGTAACATAAGAAAAGGGAGGGAATAAACTATAGGGTTCAATCCCGATTTAGAAACACAACTGTTGGAATGACCGCACATCAATCCATCATTTTTGCTGAACAAGGCAACAAAAAAGGAAAGACATTCCAACATACATTATAAAATGAGAAATAAGAATAAAGTTGGGAATGTTCTGTCAGTAGAGATCCCAAGTTTCAATGATAAAGTGTGAAATGGATATGTATTGATAAATGTTAATATGTGACTTGTCAAAGAAGAAACGTTGTATTTTCATTGAAAATTGTAGTTTTCAAAATTTTAATATATTAAATACTTCATTTTCTAATAAAAAACAGGAAAAAAAAAACAAATGCATTAATAGTGTAAAATTTGTTATATTATCACTAAATCACTTATCATCATTAATATATTGGCAAATGATATACTAACTACTTAACATTAACAATACATAAATATTTCTCATAAAAATTTATATTTTAATTTTTAACTAATATTTTCAGAAATTAGTTACTAAAATCCTAATATTGTTTTGGGTGGAGTGCTAATTACTATTCTGGAAATAAGAATAAAAAATGGAAATATTATATTAAAACATGGTGCATGTAAGCTTGTTAAGATAATATTATTATATATAAAAAAAGATATTTATTATATATAAAGTTACAATATAAAATAGAAATATTATATTAAACAGGATATTATCTATACTTCTATACTATATATAAAGCCAAAACATGGTGTAACTTTCACCATGGTGTAATTTCTACTTCCTATTTTGCCATTCACATTATTTAATTTTTACAAAAAAAACCATATAATCCTAGTTAACCACCACCAAAACATTAATTAACCACATCTCTTACCTTAAACTAAACTTATCATAAACACACAAAAATATAATATAAAGTACATCGAATGCAATAAATATATTTTAATTTTAAAAAAATAAAATATATAAAAATTAAATACATATTACCTGTAGACACTACTTATATATAAAGTTAATATATATATTAAAATTAATAAAATTTTCAATTTTTAATATTATTTAATTGATTGAACTAATTCTATCACATGGATATTTTTATTTACATGTCAATTTAAATAAAAGAGATGCATAGTGAGGGATTGAAGAGATTAACCGAACTCATTAAGGAACAACTTTGCATATGTTCATATGCTGCACGCGGGGCCCACGTGAAATTTCCAAACATCTACAATTTGAATTGGATAATGGTCACGTGAAAAAATACAGATTGTTGCAAAAATATATATTCAATTTGCATTTGATCAAATTCACACGGAACCACTTACGATTAAAATTAAAGATTGATTTTTACAAAGAGATTAATTGAATATGAGCAACATATAGAACAAATCATAATGGAGTGAGATAATGCAATGAAGATATTTATCGGGGAACAATGCAAACAAACACGTTTTTCTCACACCATGATGTTATAAGTAGAAAACTAGCGCTGCGGATAGGGAGGACCGAAGCCACAAAGTTAGACCACACAAGTTTCATATTTTCATGTTTGTGATTGTGTTACATCTCCTTATTGCATGATCTTATATATTAGAGGAGGAAATGAAAGGTGAACGTTAGTGTTAGAAATACATAATTGAACTTATCATGTAATTATGCTTATGTTATATTTATCATAATTGTTAAAAATTGTGGTAAAATATACATGATGTAGCAAAATGTGGTTGCAGAGACTCTAAAACTATAACATTATAACTACAATTAGTACTGTGGAGTATGATTTAAAATACAATACATACTGGTTTGTTTCATACATTGATAGTATTATGAAGTCCTTCTAAAGTCAATATTTGTTTAATAAGGAAACCCCTACGAACCTCTTCATCTACACACCAATCCAGTCTCTGCCCTCTACTGTTTTTATTTCCTTCTATTTCTGGTACTTGACCAAAACCTACTTCTATTTTCATCACACAGTGGACCCAATGGGGATCATTGACGGCTTGATACCTTCAAGATGATGGGGATAGTTTAATGAATTGCATGTGTTTATTTGTTTGCAGGGCACACATCTGCATGTTCATTTCATATTAATGATGGACTAAATAAAACAAAATTATTTGGTACTTTAATATATTTCCCTATCATTGTACTATGGTTTGCTTTATTTTGTCTAAGCAATATTTTTATGATATTTGTTTATCACCTTCTTTGTAGTATTCCCATCCCCTTATTTATCATTCAAGTTACTTTTAAACTTAAAATTTATCTTAAAAGTCTAATGATAAGATTAAAAATCAGTACATTTTTTTTGTGTGTAAAAAAACAAGTGAGAAAACACATATCATATGGTTTATTCTCACGCATCGCCTTCGATAGACATTACTGAGCCAACACATACATCCTTAATTCTTATTTATCATAATCCAAAATTATTAGTTTCACCGAACTTCCTCACCTCAAATTTGACAACTGAATTAAGAATCATCTGATACTAATAAATGAAAATAGGCGAACAAAAAGATAATATGAAAAATAACACAATAGATTTATTAACTACCTTCTACCAAGTCCACAACCACTATGTATTAATTAAGAATAAGGTTAGGCGAAGCCCTTTAACAAGGAATTTGTCATAGTGTTTGTATTAGAGATTTGACTAAGCCCTCTACCACAATAACTATCACTATCTATTTTGGTAGCAAAAATAACAGTTATTTATATTACCACTTTGTCACAAGGAAAAACTTATTGTTAGGTAATGAAAGGGTGATTGAATGATTACACAAATGTTTTCACATAGGAAAGGATTTTTCATATTTCTTACATTAAAAGAAGGAGACAAGTATTTTTGAAGGAAAAAAAAAAGATTTTAATCATCAGATATATATGACAAACTAAGCCCGTGACTTTTTAGCGCATTACCAAACTGTATTTCATTTTCATTTCCAGGGCTAAACCGATGTAGCACACTAAATTAGCCTCATCTTCAAAAAATACTATTAGATTATTATAAACTTTAATGCGTAAAACAGTACTTCTTAATAAAAAATTAAATTAACCCAAAAGTTGTAAAGAATTGTTATTCAAGATTTGGCACCTTCAAATAGTTTAGTTACATACTTCATAGACTAATTATAAAAAAAGGTACTTTTCATTTCCGCAGTTTTGTTTCTCTCTATGTCAACGTGTCCACACTAGGCAGCAAGCATATTAAAATCCTTGAACCAAAACCCTAACTTATTATCTCCCTCTACCTTCTCCTTCTAGCTATTTTAGTTTTTTTGTTACTCTATTGATCTCAATTACTTATAAATGTAACTTCTGCATATCTATATACTTAGTTATGATATTTCAAACATAATATATACTAATTAGTAAGAGTGTAAGACTAAGGTTGCTAAAATGGATCGAAGAGATGGGAAAAGATCATTACATTCAGAAGAAGCAGAAAAAGAAGAGGACAACTACGAGTTCCCAATCTATTCAGAAAGGTCACAGGAAGATATATCAGCAATGGTTTCAGCACTTACTCAAGTCATTGGTGGCATCAACAATAATGACCCAGTTCACATACTTCAAGACCCTTTAACTTCGGGAACCCAGAATCAACAATCCCAACAACTACAAGAAGATCAAGGTATGTGCCTCACTAATAAACATGCACCTTTGATGATTAACTAAATTATAACATATTGTGTTCAATAATTCAGATTTGTAGACATGGTTTTATGTTTTTAATTCACTTTTCAGATGTTGTTCCGTTTGTAGCATGGTGATTGTTTTGCTTGGTCAAAGCGACCGTAAATATGCTACACATTGAAAAATGACATTTTATATTCCATACACTCACATGGTCACATAGCTTGTGTAAGATCTAGGGTTCTTAATTGCTTCTCTTGAACTATTATCTTTGCTTGCAAGCCTGCATAAATTTTTGGCTCATGTCGTGATCCTTTAGTAGTCTTTACACATACATAGAACATAATTGAATCAAAATCAAAATCAAAATCTTTGATTATATTCTTTTCACAGTAATTTTAATGAAATCAAAATCTTGTTAGGGCCAAACAAAAGAAAATTATATAAGTATTATAAACCCAAGAAACATGAGACTAACTGATATAACTGTTGGTTTATGTGAAGGGGAGATGAGAAAAATACACTATAGAGGTGTGAGACAACGGCCATGGGGAAAGTGGGTAGCAGAGATTAGAGATCCAAAGAAAGCAGCAAGGATATGGCTTGGAACATTTGAAACTGCTGAAGCTGCTGCACTTGCTTATGATGAAGCTGCTCTCAGATTCAAAGGAAGCAAAGCAAAACTCAATTTCCCTGAAAGGGTTCAACCACCAATAAATCAAGTTCCTCTTGGTCCTCCTCCACACTTTTCTCAACAATCATATTCAAATAATCCCCTCCAATATGCACCACTTATGGGCATTGATGGGAGTAGTAATAACAATAATAACATTAATAACTTTAATTATGAAGTGAATGGTTTCTATGGGAATCAGCCCTTTACATCTGCATCTTCTGAAATAACTCAGCAGCAGCAAGAGTTTCTGCGGTTTTCCATGCAATATGGGGGTTCTTCTTCTTCTTATGATCAACCTACTAGGAGTTGGATGGATGACAATGATGGGAGACATTGATATCATATATATCTAAATATATATTATACGAAAATGTTATATATACACTGGTAGTGACTCTTTCGTGACACTTTTCAAGTGTTTAATATAAAGTACATGTAGTTTGCGTTACAAACCTGAAAAGTGACTATTCTCTATGTGTGTGCTACCACTCAAGGGTTTTCTTGTTTTTATTTACTGTTAGTCATTACATTTCATGATTTTATGATGCTAATATGTAAAATTTCATTTGCTTCTACTATATATGTTGTCTATGAAATATTCAATTTGCTTGAAGAAGCATGCCAACATGGTTTGTATTTGGTACCCTAAATAGAAACACAAATTTTGAGTTTACAATGACTGATATGCCCTATCAACTACCAAGATGTTTTTTTGATAAGCAAAACAATTCCATAAAAAGGCACAAGGGATACCAACCCAAATACAAGCACAATTCAATCAAAAGCGTCATATGCTAATAAGATGAGTTATATAAGATGAAGGGTCCATACATCAGTGGAAACACTCATAAAATCTAAATTGAGAATTAGAACAAAACCAAGTCCGGGACCAAATCTGAATCAAATTCATAACGTAGACATAACTAAACTCCTTATCAGAAAAAATATCATCAAATGACATCAACTACCAAGATAATTCAAGACATAATTCATGTATGAAACATCATATAGACTATGGTGTTCAATCCTTTAACAACAATTGGTTTTCAATTTACAATATCTAGCTGGTGGTTTTCAATTTACAATATCTTGCTATTTGACTCTATTCTAAATTACGATTGAGTTGTATATTTACTACTACATGAAAAATGTGGGAAAATGTAACAGATATATTTTTTTTAAAGCAATTGTGCTATAGCACAAGATATATTAGAGAAAGGTAATCAAATAGAGTTAAACAAAGCAATTACATGTTCCTAAATCTGTAGTTAGGAAGACCAATTAAGTTCCTATTATACTCATTCATAATGAAACTTGGGATTGAATTCCATGATGAGCTAGTCCTCGAATTTGCACCAAAAGAGGCCAATTTGTCGGCACAAGAGTTACCCTCTCTATAGATGTGAGTAATTTTCCAATTCAACGATTCCAAAATCTTAGTGCACCTGTACCACTTATTATGGAGTTACCAAGGAGGATTTGATTCCCCTTTGAAGATTTTCACCACCAAAACAGAGTCAACTTCCAGCCAAATATTTAACCACCCTTTCTTGAAGGCCAAGTTAATTGCTTTAATTGCCGAATGAAGCTCGGCATAGAGAGCATTCTGGATTTGAAGATAGGAGCCAAATCCGTAAAGAAACACCCCTTTGTGATCTCTAAAGATACTTCCCCCTCCCGCATGACCTGGGCAACCAAACGCTGCACCATTCGTGTTCACCTTAATCCAACCAGTCGAGGGGGCCAACCAAAGCAGTTTAGTGATCTTAGGAGCGGAGTTGTAATGAATACTGACTTTGAGAGGATTGCACCAGATGAGAGGATTGGAAGAGTTAGAGACAAATTCATTGAGAGTGCAAAGCGTCAAGGATTACATTAGCAATGTTTGCGTATGTTTTGATGAAGATAATGAATTAGTTAAAGCTTGAAGATGGCTCCACAATCAACATGTCGAGGGCTCAAGTGGTGTCTTATTAGACTTAAGCTATTATTCTTTATTATCTTTTTAGAAGTCTAAGATGATTGCCATAGATATTGAGTCTAGGTTAGGTAAACCTAGGTGTGAGTCTCATAAGACTTAATAAAATAATTAATCCACTAAAATGAGACATCATATAGAAATATATGATAATTAGGTTCATGCATTTATATACATTAATTTTGTGCATTAAAGGTATTATATTTTGGAAATCATAATTGTGAAGAAGATCTTTGCTCCTGACTTTGGCACGGTTTTGATGAAGACACCAAAATCACCAAAATCACCAAAAAGAAGAAAAGGAAGAATACTTATGAAGACAAAGAATAATAAAGCTTCAAGAAGATTAGATTAAGTGTCTATAGGTACTTCTATCGTAAAACTCTTATTTATGCAAAGTAGTAATGCTCAAAACTATTTTTAAAGAATAATGAAACACTTTGAAAATACTTAAAACAAATTTTGAAAAGATGTGTAACGGGTTACTTAATTCAAGTAACAAGTTACATGTGAGAGAAAAAGAGTTATCCAACTTAAAACTGCTCAGAGTAATCCATTACTGCATTTGAGTAACAGATTACCAGTTTTACAAAAGTTGAGTAACCGATTACCCAAATAGAGTAATCGATTACTCAAATT
>NW_017716909.1:0-399 GCF_001865875.1 Lupinus angustifolius
AATTCTCTCTCTGTTTTTCTGCACTTTTGCACTGAGCTTTTAAACTTTCAATAGAGAATTTATTCTGAGTAATTGCTTCAAAAGCTTTCACAAATATATTGAACATTATTACTAAGCATATAAGAGAGTTTATTGGATTGCAAGTGATATAATATTTCATACTTGTAAAGGCAATCCAAAGCCATTGTTGTAATTCTTCATTTATTGCAAATAATCTTTCTTTAACAAGGGTGTGAATAGAAAGGGGATAGAGTGACTTGGAAAAAGTTTTTCCAAGGTATAAATATTAGTGAGTGTGTAAGGTACAGAGAGATCTCGGGGTGAGATATTGTAATTACAACTCTTAATATTTAGTGGAAAATCTCTTGTGTTGCAAGAGTACTGGATGTAGCCTTCGGT
>NW_017716910.1:0-1407 GCF_001865875.1 Lupinus angustifolius
TCTCAGGAATATGAAATGTTTCGCATGAAGCCTGGAGAGAAGATTCTTGATCTACAAAAGAGATTCACTCATCTTATCAATCACCTTCTTGCACTTGGCAAAGTTCTATCAAATAGTGACTTGAACTTAAAAGTTCTTAGATCACTCACTAGAATATGGCAACCAAAGGTAACTGCAATATCTAAAAAGAAAAGTTTATCAAAAATGTCTTTGGCTGCTTTGTTTGGTAAATTGCAGGAACACGAACTAGAACTTAGCCAACTTGACCAACACGACGGGCAAGAAAAGAAGAAGAAAAATATTTCTCTAAAAGTAAAAGTAGATAGATATGACTCATCTGGAGATGAATCAGAAAAAGATACAGAAGATATAAGTCTCTTCGTAAAGAAATTCAGCAAGTTCCTAAAAAGGAACAAAGGCGCAAAAATAGGACAAACAAGGAAATTCAGCAAAAGCAATGATGCCTCCACCTCAAGTCAAAATTTTACATGTTTTGAATGTGGAAAACCCGGTCACATGAAGATGGATTGTCCAAACTTGAAGAAGGATTCCTTCAAGGGAAAGAATGATATGAAGACTGGACGAAGATCATGCATTGCTTGGGAAGACAATGATATAAGTTCTGCATCCGAAATAGAAAATGAAGAGCAAACACATCTATCACTTATGGCATCTCATCATTCTGATAATGAAGAGGTAAACGAATCTAATATGTTTTCTTCTTCTGAACTTCAATCTACATGTAATGATTTACATGATGAATATGATAAGCTGTCAAAAATGTTTCTAAGACAAAAATCTAAATTAGATGCATTTATTCTTCATCCTCTTGTCAAAACTGCATAACTCTTGAAAAGAAAGTATTAACATTAAGTCTCGAACTTAATAAATTAAACAAAAGCGGTAAAAGCTTAGAGAGGATTATCAACAATCAAAGACACTCAACAGACCGAAGAGGTCTTGGCTATTCAAAAGCCATGGTTTAAAAAAACCCAATGTCCAAAAAAAGATAAACTTTCAAAAGGAAAGTTTCCATACATATGAAAAATCTAAAACACACTTTCATCAACCCATATGTACATACTGTAAAATTTATGGGCATACACCAAACACATGCATGATTAGAAAATATGGTGTACCCCTAGGAAAATTTAAATGGGTCGAGAAAGGTACTAACCATCTAGGATCCAAAGAATATTGGATACCTAACAAAACTTAATTTATTTTGTAGGAAAACATGAGAGCCGCCTGCAATTTATGGTACCTGGATAGCGGCTGCTCAAAACACATGACGGGCGATAAAAGTAAATTCTCTGTCCTTACTCCAAGGGACAAAGGATATGTCACATATGGTGACAACAACAAGGGAAGAATTCTTGGAGTTGGTAGAATTGGAAAGCCACCATC
>NW_017716911.1:0-414 GCF_001865875.1 Lupinus angustifolius
GATGCATGGCTTTGGCATAGAAGAATAGCTCACATCCACATGGAACATTTAAATAAACTTATTAAGAAAGATTTAGTTGTTGGTTTACCCAAAATGAAGTTTGTTAAAGTAAACTATGCAGTGCTTGTCAAATGGGTAAACAAACAAAAACTTCTTTCAAACCAAAGCACATGGTTTCTTCTGATAGACCATTACAACTACTTCATATGGATTTATTTGGTCCCTCAAGGACAAAAAGTTTTCGTGGAAATTACTATGCTCTTGTTATAGTAGACGATTTTTCTAGATATACCTGGTCTCTCTTCTTAGTACATAAGAATGAGGCATTCAAAGGCTTTAGCATTTATTCTAAAAGAGTTCAAAATAAAAAATCTCTAAAAATCGCTGCTATACGAAGTGATCATGGGGGAGAAT
>NW_017716912.1:0-631 GCF_001865875.1 Lupinus angustifolius
ATAAAAGAACTCTAGCCATGGAAGAATCTGTTCATGTAACTTTTGATGAAAATAATCATGCTTTAAGAGATGCAATATCTAGTGATAAAGATGACTTGCCAAGTTCATCCGCCAAAGAAAACTCTATTGTTGATGTTACAATTGAACCTGAAGAATTGAGAAAAGATGATGATCTACCTTCTCAACAAGAACACAGTCACTCAGATCTACCAAAAGAATGGAGAACTCATCGAAATCATCCTATCGACAACATCATCAGTGACATAAGTAAAGGTATAACCACTCGTAGAATGCTTGATGCTTGTCTAAACATGGCATTCATCTCTCAGTTAGAACCCTCCAAGATTGATGATGCAATCGAGAATGAACACTGGATTCTTTCTATGCAAGAAGAATTAAACCAGTTTGAGAGAAAAGAAGTTTGGTAACTTGTTCCTAGACCGAAAAATAGGCATGTAATTGGAACTCGTTGGGTATTTAGAAATAAATCTGATGAAAATGGTGTTATCATTAGAAATAAAGCTAGACTAATAGCCCAAAGATACAACCAGGAAGAAGGTATTGACTTTGATGAAACCTTCGCTCCAGTTGCTAGACTTGAAGCTATTAGGCTATTACTTGCATATGCTTG
>NW_017716913.1:0-286 GCF_001865875.1 Lupinus angustifolius
TTGGACTACAAATCAAACAGCTTGATAATGACATTTTTGTGAGTCAAACCAAGTACTGCAAGGATTTACTAAAAAGATTCGATATGGATGACTGCAAGCCAATAGGTACTCCTATGGGATCTATCACCTACATTGATACCGATGAAAATGGAAAAAGTATTGAAATTTTAAAGTATCGAGGTATGATCGGAACTCTTCTATATTTAACTGCCAGTAGACCTGATATTATGTTTAGTGTATGTCTGTGTGCACACTATCAGTCTGAACCAAAAGAATCACATTTAGT
>NW_017716914.1:0-1120 GCF_001865875.1 Lupinus angustifolius
GGTATCCTAAAGGAGGTATTTGTGAACTGGTTGGATATTCGGATTCAGATTTTGCCGGATGTAAATCCGAAAGGAAAAGTACAAGTGGTACTTGTCACATTTTAGGCAATGCTTTAGTTTCTTGGTCTTGCAAGAAACAAGCATGTGTTGCGCTAAGCACTGCTGAGGCTGAATATATAGCAGCAGGTAGTTGTTGTGCCTAAGTGTTGTGGCTTAAGCAACGATTACGATATTATGGCTTAAACTTAGGCTGCACTCCGCTAAAATGTGAAAATACTAGTGCTATAAACCTTACAAAGAATCCTATTATGCATTCTAGAACCAAACACATAGATATAAGGCATCACTTCCTAAGGGACCATGTTCAAAAGAAAGATGTATCCGTAGAATTTGTTGATACTCATAACCAACTTGCAGACATTTTCACTAAACCCTTGGCAAAAGAACTTTTTTACAAAATTAGACTTGAATTAGACATTCTTGATGGAGCTTACCTGTCTTAACATGCTTATATGAATATTTGTTTGCTTCATTAGTATTATTTCATGCCTACTTGATCTTAAATATACATATTTGTGTTCAAAAACTTAAATTGTTATTTGGGTTTAAAAACTTAAATTTTTTGGTTTAAAATAATTTTTTATAGCTTAATTTTGCCTAAAAATAAGTTTTTCTGGGGTAAGTAATCGATTACACTGGAGAGTAACCGATTACAGGGTGAAACAACGTGTTTAAGTAACCGATTACCCAAAGTGAGTAATCGATTACTCAAAGCTGCTGTTTGAAAATTTTAAAAAATTTGTTTTTAAGTAACCGATTACTCAAAGAGGGTAATCGATTACTCTGTGATGTTATATATAAAATTTCTGCATTTTTTAAACTCATCTTCTTCACTCAACTCGTTTTCTCTTCTTCTCAAAGCTTCCCAATCTCTAAAAATCTTGTTTTTGATCCGTTTTGACTGATCTTTGTGTCCATTCATATCACATTCTTGATTCTAAACACTTCTAACCAACCATTTTTGTGATTAGTGGCTCAAATCAAAAACCCCCAAATTCCCAAAAACCAAAAACCCCCCAAATTCCCAAAAACCAAAAACCTAAAATTTCAAAATCCAAAT
>NW_017716915.1:0-1302 GCF_001865875.1 Lupinus angustifolius
GTTAAAGGAAAAGACATTGTTTTAGATCTAAAAACTTTCAGTTCATTGTTATGTAACATACCCTATCAAGGTGACATCACAGGTTTCGGCCTTGTATGTGAATGAGATAATTATGATCGAAAGGATTTTTATCTCTCTCTATGTCGACTTTCAAAAAGGGAAATAGAAATGCGTAAGCAACATGGCTTTGGAGAGACTGTCAAACACCGAGACATCCTATTTGATGGATACCTCAAACTAGAGGAACGTTTGATTCATTATTTCTTGAGCTATGTCATTTTTCCTAAATTTTCAAATCATTCTCAGATAAGTGACATAGAACTCCAATTGATGTATTCCATAAAGTTTAATATCAAAATCAATTGGAATCTAATGATAATGAGACAAATGTGGATCGTTAGAGGTACTCAAAGCCCCTTGCCATATGCTATCTTTATAACCAAAATTCATCAGCATTTCGGAGTTTCTATGACCGGTGAAACAAAGACGCCTCTGAATCTTCGAGAAAGCCACATTGATGTAGATGTAATCCACAAAATGGGCTTTACCAAAGACCTGAGAACCCGCACTTATATTCATAGAACCGACAAGCCGACCACTGATGCTGAACCATCTGAATCTGAAGCTCCTAATCCCTCTGAACCACAACCATTTGAGTTTCAAGCTCAAACATCCTCATCTGCTGTCATGCCCTCAAACCAAATGATTATGGATGAGTTGGTTTCTCTCTAAGGTTACCTCACCAATCGGATGGATGCTCTCGACTCTCAGAATCAACAAATCTAATATGAACTTCATTGCCTCTCCTCAAGGATGGACAACATGGATATAGATGAACATAACTCGGAGCCTAAATCTTAGTATACCTATTGTTAGGATTTTTCTGGTTGTGTTTGTGTTTAATCTCGGACAAATTTTTACTTGGTTGTTGTTTTTTGGTTGTTCTTGCTGCTGGACAAATTTATGTTTTCGGTGTTTTATGCTTTATCTTGTTTAAAACATATTAACTATGCACTACATTAATTTTCATATATTGTACTATATATCTTGTATGCTATATATGCTATATATCTTTGTACTGGATTCTTGGCTTTTCTACTTTTTGGTGAAGTCAAAAGGGGAAGAAAATTTGGGAGAGTGTATTTTCTGTCAAACTTTATTCCAGGCACTTAACTCCAAATGAACGGGGGAGCATACTCATGACAAGTCAAGATATATCACAAAGTATGCTACTCTCATTAAATTCAGAAAACTACAATGTCAAGAAGATATTGGTTTGTCATCATCAAAAAGGGGGAGATT
>NW_017716916.1:0-5835 GCF_001865875.1 Lupinus angustifolius
GACAAAGAAGAATAAAGCTTCAAGAAGATTAGATTAAGTCTCTATAGGTACTTCTATCCTCAAACTCTTATTTATGCAAAGTAGCAATGCTCAAAACTATTTTTAAAGAATAATGAAACACTTTGAAAATACTTAAAACAAATTTTGAAAAGATGTGTAACGGGTTACTTAATCAAGTAAAAAGTTACATGTGAGAGAAAAAGAGTTATCCAACTTAAAACTGCTCAGAGTAATCCATTATTGCATTTGAGTAACAGATTACTAGTTTTAAAAAAGTTGAGTAACCGATTACCCAAATGAAGTAATTGATTACTCAAATTCGAATTTAAAAATCAAGTGGACAGTATGTTTGGGTAATCGATTACCCAATGACAGAAATCGATTACTGAGGACTGTTGAATGAGATTTCAGATTTCAAAACGAAAACTTTTCACTCCAAACAAAATCTCTTCACTCCAAACAACTCCTACACTTTCAGAAAGACACCTTGGGTGTTTGGAAAGCCTATATAAAGACTCTAAACTCTCACAACAAAAATACAAAACTTTCATACAACTCTCATAAATTCTCTCACTATTTTTCTGCACTCACTTTTGCACTGAGCTCTTAAACTTTCAATAGAGAATTTATTCTGAGTAATTGCTTCAAAAGCTTTCACAAATATATTGAGCATTATTACTAAGCATATAACGAGAGTTGATTGAATTGCAAGTGATATAATATTTCATACTTGTAAAGGCAATCCAAACCATTGTTGTAATTCTTCATTTATTGCAAACAATCTTTCTTTCAAAAGGGTATGAATAGAAAGGGGATAGAGTGACTTGGAAAGTGTTTTTCCAAGGTATAAATATTAGTGAGTGTGTAAGGTACAGAAAGATCTCGGGGTGAGATATTGTATTTACAACTCTTAATATTTAGTGGAAATCTCTTGTGTTGTAAGAGTACTGGACGTAGCCTTCGATGGACAAGAACGTGAATCAGTATAAAATACTTCTATACTCTCCTTTCCCTTTCCTCTTTACTTTATACTTGATTATTTTTCTTCAATATTATCCGCTGCACTTTAACTCTAACATTTTGTAGAAAAAGTTACTAAAACTTTAAGTCAAACTGAAAACCCGAAAAACTGAAAAACCGTTTTTGAGAGCCAAATTCTGTTTTGTATAAATACTGGCTATTTGTAGAAACGGCTAAAAAGAAAAAGGAAAAAGAAGAGTGAAAAACACAGGAGAATAGATATAGATCATCATTGTTAGAATCTATTAGAAAGTGTTGAATTAGGAGAAAGATTAGATCATGCTAAGGCTTTAGTTTTCATATTCATATTGCATGATTCTTTCAAAAGCTTTCTTGCATCATTCTTGTGTTTCTTGAAAAGAAAAAGATAGTTTTTAAAAGATTGCATATTTTCAGAAACCTCATGAATGAACATTCATATTAGACTAGGACGTCTTGTGAGTTCTTGCTTAGGTTTTTAGGCTTTGATTCTTATTGTAATATCCGAGTATTAAGTACCCATTAGTAACTCAAAGCTTTGTATTCAAGGATTGGGAAAATCCTAGCTGCGGTTAGGTAAGGTATTCTTCACACAAAGACTTAGAGGTCTTGGGATAAAGAGCGATACCTTGGCTGGGGCCGAATCGCGTAAGAAAGGTTTTCTTGGAGGCGGTTTTGGGAAATGTCAAACCAAGGGTGACGATGTTCTTTGGGTTCCAAGAAGGGAGCGTTCAAGTTTTGTATTTGGAAGTGTGTATGTAACGTACATTGTGTTCCATAGTGAAGAAGGAAAATATCCCAAATCAGAGGGGAGGACTGCATGTAGTTTTGCAGTGGACAGCAAAACGAACCAGGATTAAATCCTTGCGCAATATTTTTTATCCTTTTCTCTTTTATATTTCAAGATGTTTTAATGCGTATTTGGAGCTAATACTTTTCATACTTGTTCCTTGCTATGTTCTTGTTAATCTTGCACAAAAGTATCTGTTGTATATATATTTGTGTGTTTGTTAATAATTGTGCAAATTGCTGTTCTGGTCATTTTGTTTCTGTTACTGGTTAATCGATTATGAATAGTGCTTAATCGATTAACTGAGCATTTTTCAGCAAGTGTATAAAAATCCAAAAAGTGGAACTTGAACTTCACTACACCTATTCAACCCCCCCTTCTAGGTGTATTCTACCATTGATACCTAACAAGTGGTATCAGAGATAGTACGAAGTGCTAGCTAAACCGCATCTGCATGATCCGAGAGGGACTATATATGGGCTCTAATAACCCATTGGGCGGTGATGGCGCATCCATTAACCTCCCTCCCATATTCAGTGGCGAGGGTTATGCTTATTGGAAGGTTCGCATGAGAATCTATATCAAGGCAATAGACACAGACATTTGGGATTCCGTTGTCAATGGTCCATACATTCCACTTCATAGAGTTTAAAGAAAAGCCTAAAGGCTTATGGACGGATATTGAGAAAAGAAAGGTCCAACATGACCTTAAGGCCAAGAACATTATTACTTCGGCCTTATCTTATGACGAATTCTTTAGAGTCTCGCAGTGCCTTTATGCAAAAGAAATGTGGGATACTTTACAAGTTACCCACGAAGGCACGAGTGAAGTTAAGTGCGCTAGACTAAATGCGCTTACGCATGAGTATGAATTATTTCCCATGCTTCCTAATGAATCTATATGTAATATGCAAAAACATTTTACTCATGTTGTAAATCATTTAGTCACCCATGATAAAACTTTTACTAATGTTGATTTGTCTAATAATGGTTTGCATTGTCTTTATAGGAAATGGCAACCAAAGGTAACCGCAACAATGGAGTCAAAGAACTTAGACAACATGCCATTAGCTACTATGTTTGGGAAACTCCAAGAACATAAAATGTAGTTAGGGCGTTTGACTTTGAGTGAAGAATCAGACAAGAACAAAATCACACTCAAAGCTACAAGATTTCAAGAAGATCAAGAAAGTGAGGATTCTAGTTTAGATTCTGATTCCTATAAGACTTGACTCTCCTATTTGAAAAAAATCAAGAAGTACCTCAAGAAGAAAGGAGGGATCAAGAATCTAAAGAAAGAAGCCAAGAACATAACCAAGAAAAGCAAGATTTCTAAAGAAGGCTTCACTTGCTATGAGTGTAGAAAATCGGGCCACATGAAGCATCAGTGCCCGAACCACCTCAAGAAATTCGATAACAAGAAGAGCAACTCTCGAATGTCTAAATCAAAAGAAGAATACATTGTTTAAAACGATTCCAAGAAGGATTCAACTTCAAGCTCATCCAATGAGGAGATAAATTCAAAGGTATGCCTTATAGCACAAGCGCATGAGGAGTGCACACCTAGTGATGAAGATGATTCTATTGAGGTACATTCCTATACTTCATCATGCTCTAATGACTCTCCTCCATACGATGAATTATATGCAGCTTATGTGGAAATGCATAAGGAGTTAAAGAAAATTGTTAAAATAAATATAGATAGAAAAAGATTTATCTCCTTGCATGAAAAGAAAATAATTGAAATGCAAAAGGAATTAGATGAACTTAAACTTGAAAATGAAACTCTTGATCTTATCTATGCATGTGCCTCATGTGATTGCTCTACTTCTAAATTATGTCAACCCTCTATATGTGATACTTGTGAGAATTTAAATTCTTAAAATTCTATTTTGAAACAAAAACTTTCAAAGCTCACATATAGTCAAGAAAACCTTAACACATTCCTTGCTAATACAAGAAACGTTGGTAACTGATCTAGAATTGGATATAAACCTGAACCTAAGAAAATACCATATAGAAATCGAGTAGTTCATACACATAAAAAGTCAAATAATAACATGCCTACTTGTTTCTATTGTGGTACACATGGTCACACATGCACTACATGCTTTATTAGAAAATTTGGTGTGCCAGGTGGCAAATATGTTTGGATAAAGAAGGGGAAAGATCCCTTAGTTACTAACAAGAAGAGACCCAAAATAACTTGGATACCCGAAATAGACAAGTAAATTGTGTTTGCAGGTGTGCCAAAGGACATTTGAGTGTCAAGGGAAAATTCAACAAAAGATGTTCTAGGCACAAGGTGGGTGAGTAGATCAAGGTCATTAAGAAGAAAATTTATTGAGAAAAGTTGTTAAATGAGCTTCTGTATTATGCTACCTACAAAGAGCACTTCTCTAAGTAATAAAGGGGGATAAGATAAAGGGAAGAACAATGAAAGGGGAAGCAGCGCACTTTGAATGTCAAATATACAACTTTTGATCATATCAGAAACTTTTCATCAAACAAGTGGTAATCTTGACCTATCACCAAAGGGTAAGTAAGGTAATTAACAAGGTTACAAAATTATTTCTTATTAAGCTCAAAAACTATTCTTAAAACTGTCAACTTTCTAACGTTAATCGATTAAACCCTCAGTATAATCGATTAAATAAGTTCCAGTAGCTAAAGCTTTTTGAAATAAATCATCTTAATTAATTAAATTTTGTGATAATCGATTACCTAGGCTCAAATTTTTTTTAAAGTTAATTTTTTGTTGTTTTGTGGCTTACGTCTATATTTTTGAGACAAGTACATCTCATGGTTATGGTTGTATTTTAGTATTCTGTAACTATGTTGAACCTTGCTAATTATGTTAAAGAGAATTTGTTTTTGCGTGAATCTTGAATATGTCTTACCTCTGTATTATAATTGAATGATTGAAATATGATTTAAAATTAAAATTGCCTAACAAGTGCTAATAAGTGGTGATAATGACATCTAACAAGTGGTATCATCAAACAAATGGTACTAACAAGTGGCATACATATATATTTAATCATTCCATGTCTAAACTATTTACATAATGGACATGTCATGCAAATTCTGTCTATAGAGTCAAAAACCAATGCATTTGTTTAACCTTCTCAAACTGGTTATTACCTATGCTAATAATTACAGTTTTTTTAAATAAATTGCTATATCTCCTCTTACTTTTGACTAGAATTGAATATTCGTATCTTTTTTATAATGTCAAAAGGGGGAGAAAGGTTGTTTGTTGTGTTTGATATTATTTGCAGGGGGAGAAAGGTTATCATAATAGCTTCAGTATTATTAATCATTGCTTACCTAAGGGGGAGCAAAGTACTTTCAACTTTGAAGTCACAACCATTATGCAAATGTACAACATCATCAAGCCAACTCATCAAATGTAACGTATGATTTGATGTGGTGTTTGTCATCATCAAAAAGGGGGAGATTGAGAGTGCAAAGTGTCAAGGATTGCATTAGCAACATTTGCCTATGTTTTGATGAAGACAAGGAATTAGTTAAAGCTTGAAGATGGCTCAACAATCAACATGTCGAGGGCTCAAGTGGTGTCTTATTAGACTTAGGTTATAATTCTTTATTATCTTTTTAGAAGTCTAAGATGCTTGCCATAGATATTGAGTCTAGGTTAGGTAAACCTAGGTGTGAGTCTCACAAGACTTAATAAAGTAATTAATCCACTAAAATGAGACATCATCTAGAAATATATGATAATTAGGTTCATGCATTTATATACATTGATTTTGTGCATTAAAAGTATTATATTTTGGAAATCATGTATTGCATGAGAATATATCATATAAGTAGTTTACCATTTAATCATGTATTAAAAATACACTGTTTAATCGATTAACCTCGTGGCTTAATCGATTAACGTGTATATTTTTCTGCTGTTTCAACAACATAACTGAAAAACCATTTTTTAGAGCCAAATTCTGTTTTGTATAAATACTGGCTAATTGCAGAAACGACTAAAAAAGAAAAACGAAAAAGAAGAGTGAAAAACACAAGAGAAT
>NW_017716917.1:0-15726 GCF_001865875.1 Lupinus angustifolius
TGAGTTCTTGCTTAGGTTTTTAGGCTTTGATTCTTATTGTAATATCCGAGTATTAAGTACTCATTCATAACTCAAAGCATTGTTATTCAAGGATTGGGAAAATCCTAGCTGCGGCTAGGTAACGTGTTCTTCACACAAAGACTTGGAGGTCTTGGGATAAAGAGCGATACCTTGGTTGGGGCCAAATCGCGTAAGAAAGGTTTTCTTGGAGGCGGTTTTTGGAAAGGTCAAACCAAGGGTGACGAAGTTCTTTGGGTTCCAAGAAGGGAGCGTTCAAGTTTTGTATTTGGAAGTGTGTATGTAACGTACATTGTGTTCCATAGTGAAGAAGGAAAATCTCCCAAATCAGAGGGGAGGACTGCATGTAGTTTTGCAGTGTACAGCAAAACGAACCAGGATGAAATCCCTGTGCAATCTTTTCTATCCTTTTCTCTTTTATATTTCAAGATATTTTAATGCGTTTTTGGAGCTAATATTTTTCATACTTGTTCCTTGCTATGTTCTTGTTAAGCTTGCACAAAAGTATCTGTTGTATATTTGTTTGTGTGTTTGTTAATAACCGTTCAAGTTGTTATTCTGATCATTCTATTTTTGTTACTGGTTAATCGATTATGAACAGTGCTTAATCGATTAACTATGCATTTTTCAGCAAGTGTGTAAAAACCTAAAAAGTGGAACTTGAGCTCCACCACACCTATTCAACCCCCCCCCCTTCTAGGTGTATTCTGCCACTGATACCTAACATTAATAAGCTACCTTTAAAGAGAGACTGCCATCCTCTGAATGCTTACACACTAGCTTCTCAACACCATTAGATCTAGATGTTTTGGCTATGCTAAGAGCGAAATCAGGGAAAAGTCTTGGGATAGGAGCAGTAATTACCCATTTAGAGTTGATGATGAAATCTGACAGAGAAGTTAGGAGAGAGCTCTGAATATGTGTAGGAATTCCCATGGTATCAGCAACAGGATCCCCTATCCAGTTGTCATTCCAGAAGTTAACATTCTCACCATTACCAATCAACCATAAAGTGTTTATAGTTGTGATTGACCAGTTATCTTTGATGCCAGGCCAAATTGAGGACTTAAAATACATGTTTGGGGGATCTCTGGAATGACCAAATCTATTTCTGTAGAAGATGCCCATTCATGAGTATCACACTTCATATTCCAGGCCAGATGCAGCAGGACAGCTTTTTTCAACATTTTAATAAATCTCAGCTCCAATCCTCTCTGGGGAATAGGAGCACAAACTTTGTTTCAGGCCACTATGACAAGCTTTTTAGTACCAATGTCACCAGACCAAATGAAGTTTCTGATGCCTTTGTCCACACAATCAATCAGGGAAGCAGGCCACTTATAAATATGAAAGCTATAAACGAGCATGTTGGGAATAATGGACCTTACCAATTCAACTCTGCCCATTATAGATAAAGAGGAGTCCTTCCAAGTTTCCAATTTAGCAAGGATTCTATCAGCAATTGGTTGGAGGTGAGTTCTTCTAGGCTTACCTTTGAACAGAGGAACCCTAGGTAATTGAAAGGCAGAGATCCCCTGGCAAAATCCAAGAGAGAAGATAAAGCATCAATTTTCCTGGCAGTGGCATTGATGACATAGAATCTGCATTTCTGAGTATTGATTTGTTGACTTGAAACTTGAGCATAATCTAAAAACAAGCTTCTTAAGGAAAAGCAGCTCTGTTTTAATGCCCTTACAAAAGATGAGAATATCATCAACATATAGAACATGCCTAGGAGAATGCATTTTATTTGGACCTGAAATGGTGCTTATTTTCTTCTCATTGACCAACTTAAGGATGCCCTTCCTTAAGACATCCTATGCAAGACAAAAAAGCAAAGGAGAGAAAGGGTCTCCTTGTCTAACCCCCTAGTACACTTGAAGAAACCAACACTGTTGCCATTGACAATGATTGAAAGCTTGGCACAATCCAGAATAGACTTTATCCAATGAATGAATTTAGAGTTGAAACCAAAACCATGTAGAGAGTCAAGCAAGAAAGTCCAATCTATAGTGTCAAAAGCTATTTTGATATCAAATTGGATAGCCAAATTATTCCCAAAATCTTTATGGTCCAACATGTTAATTGCTTCAGAGGAAAGGCAAATACAATCCTTGATATGTCTATCCTTTATGAACCCTCTCTGCTGCTTAGAGATTATTTTAAGAGCAATAATAGCTAATCTATCAGCTAGGACCTTTGTTATGATTTTGAATTGGAAATTTGCAAGGGCAATAGGTCTATAGTCTTCGATTTGATCAACACCCTTCACTTTTTGAATCAAGATGACAGAGTTAGAATTTAAGTTCTTCATCAACCAACCCTGCTTGAAAAATTGCAAGATAGCATTGCACACCTCAATATTTATTATGTCATAGAAGCTTTGAAAGAAACAGCCAAAGAATCTATCAGGGCCAGGAGCACCCTCCCCATTGAGAGCAAACATTGTAGCTTTGATTTCATTGTGCAAAGGCAACTGAGTCAGCATAGAGTTATCATCATTAGTGACCAATCTAGGAATCACAGCATGAATAAGAGAACTAGAGGCAGTGTTATTAGGAGAAGCAAAAAAGTTGGTGTAATAGGCAAGAACATGATTTTCAATATCAACTTGGTTTGATAGAATAGATTCACCATCCTTGATCATAGATAAAGATTTGGTGCCTTGTCTTATCTTGGTAACTTTATGGAAGAAACTGGTATTTCTATCAACCATTGTGTGCCAATTGATTTTAGCTTTTTCCATCCAGAAGGATTCTTCAACAAGTAGAGCATTCATCAGCTCTATTTGAGCCAAGTCTTCCTGATCAAAAAGACTAATGTCAGGGCCTTGATCATTGATGCAATTCTGAATGACATCAACATTGGCCTTAACTGCAATGACCCTTTAGTGAATATTACCAAAGACATTGTAGTTCCAATTTATGAGCTCTTTTTTCATGTTTTTAAGCTTGATGGATAAAACAAACATTGGACAACTCTAGGCATAAATGATAGTGATTAGAGACAACTCTAGGCATAGTGCAACAAGCAAAGTGAGTGAAGTCATTGACCCAATCATCATTAACCATAGCTCTATCAAGCCTTTTCTCAGTACTAGCATTACCAATACGTCTATTGGACCAAGTGAATTGAGCACCCGTAGTTGGAAGGTTGATGAGACCAACATTGTCAATGAAAGCCTGAAACTCAGCAGAGGGAATTCTAGCAGGTAATCTGAGACTTCTACATTCATGAGCTCCCAAGACTACATTAAAATCCCCTATACAACACCAAGGCCCCGGATTATCAGAGATTACCTTTTGGACTTCAGACCAGAGAGATCTACGAAGGAGGTACCTTGTATTAGCATAGACAGCACAGATATGCAGAACCATGTTATCCACCAACACTGATAAAGAAATGTGTTGATCATCATTCATTAGCACAGTAGGATCTAAACCCTGATTGCAAAGCCCCCAAATGGAAGGAAGGTAAGAGCCTCTATCATTGACAACAAAAAGCTTAAGATTTAATTTATTCCAATACCTCTCTGCCACCTTATTGTTATGTATTTTGGGTTCAGGAACGAAAACTAAATCAGGCTTGATAGACATACATAGATTTTTGAAGAAAATCTTAGTTTTATGATTTCCAAATCCCCTACAATTCCAGAAGAGGATTTTCATTGGGCAATGGTTAGATATCCACCCCTTCGGGTATTATGAATCCTCAAAGATTTTCCACTTTTCCTCTACTTTTTCCTTTGAGATTTGGTCATTACTGTTGTGAATTCCTCCTTTCTATCTTAATAGACATTATCATCTTCCCAGAGTCTTCCTACTAACCTCATATCAGAAGAGGCAACATTATTTTCCATATTAGCTGTTTCTTGCACAATGGCATTAGCATTATGAGAGTCATCTGAGTCAACCACTTCCAGTTGCTCCTGTCCTCTATCTAAGTTGAGATCCTCATCAGATTGGTGAGCTAGAATTGCAGGGTTCCTCACGAAATTGTCCAGAACATCCATATTGTCTGCTTCTCTGTCAATCTCCAGGTTGATGACTAATTCATTAATCTCTCTGGATTTAGAGACATTTTCAATTATATTATTGGTGGTTGGCTCTACCACTCTTTGTGCAGGCATGGTTAGCTTTTTTGCCTTATTACTTGGAGCAACTTCAACACTAGGTTGAGGAAGGTTTGAGGCTTTCTGACCTTTACCTTTAATCTTTGTTGTTTCATCAGTAGTATTTTTCTTTATCACCCTACGACATTGTGCTAGAAGATGGCCAATTGCACTACAACCTGTGCAAATTTCCGGCAGGTTCTCATACTCAATACCAACAAAAAAGCAAATCCTTCTCTTTCAACCAATATTTGGTCAGGCAGATCCGCTTTCAGGTTAATTTCCACTAGCACTTTGGCAAAGTACCCAAATGTTCTGTTACTTGTTGCACCATCTAAAGATAAAGGTGTGCTAATGCCTCCAGCAATTGAGAATATAATTTTTGGACTCTAATATTCTTGGGGTAAACCAACAATCCTGATCCAAGTTTGAGGGTGAGTTTGTTTTTGGAGATTAGGATTAAAATCTGGAGTCCATAGAAATAACCTTAGGATTCCAAGTTTAAGGTTCCATGTTCCTATGGAACAAATCTTTCTCATGTCTTCCATTGACGAAAAGGAGAACTCATAGAATCCCTTACCAAGAGAAAGCACATTCCACTTGCCTATCATATCCCACATGATGTTGAGTTTGGATTTCAGATCCAGAAACTTCAATGGTGTGTCTCCTTTGGAAAAAAAATGATTCTTCCATGAAGATGTGATTTTCATCTTTGAAGGCCAGCTAGGTATTCGGCTTCAGGTATTTTGATGGCCACAACATCACCTTTGATGCAAGGTTGTGGGAGTTGAGAGTAGGATATGTCACAAGTTTCCCCTAGGGCTTGTGCAAACGTTTTCCTCAGCATTGGGGGATCTTTTTCGAGCCCTCTGTGGTCCTCCATATCTTGTGTAGCACCCTCTAAGAAACGCCAAGGAATGTACTATGTTGCCATGATGTAGGAAGAGATCCAAGATTGTTGGAGAGTGTTTCAAAGCCCTAGCAGAGCTCCATCATCCCTCAATAAAAAACAAGAATTGATGTCTTAAGGTGTTGGTACAAGATGTGGTGACTCACTTGTGGCTCTCCACTCTTCCCATACTCATTTTTTAACAATGGAACTCTACTGTGGTTGCAAGCTCATCGGTCACACGTCCAACAGGGACGAAGATCTAAGATGAAGAAACCTAGTTTAAGATTCAAAATTTTGTTTCTATAACAGATATGGCTGGTAGAGTACAATTTAAAATATTTCTATAAATATACATGCGATTACTCAAACCAGTTTTAAGACCGAGAGCCCCAAAGTATATGCAGCACTAGAGTTTTTAAGATATGGAAAGAATGAAAAAGGAACTGCAAAGATAGAATAATTAGGGTCATTTTGCTTTTACAAAATTTTCTTGTTTTCATTTTTAAAAAGTAACATTCATTTTCATATTTTTATTTTCTCTAAACATTATAATTATTTTCAAATACTTTCACTCTAAATTTAACAAATGATGATAATTAGTCTTACAATTAGTTTAATTCTAAATTTTAATCACTAAAATAATTAAGCCACTAATTTAAAAAATGTCTTCATATTTTACCACATTTAATAGTTGAATTTGGTAATCTATCACAAAAACATGTGGAATATCATAATGAGCATGCAGTGACTCCAATAGGCAACAATTTTCATTACAAAGTCATATATTACCACATTCGTGATCAAACTATTTCAACAATAACATTAAGGGGAGCGAAGAAAAGTTAATATGTTTAAAGATAAAGAAATAAATTTTATTATGAAGATGTGTGGTAGAATGAACAAGTGAGACATTCATTGATTGATTTTGATATTTTATTTATTAGTCGATAAAATAACTGAAAAATATATTATCTTCATTTAATATCTTTTGATGTTTAAGGTTACACACGTAATTCAATAAATTATTAAATTTCACCACAAAGTCATATATTGCCACATTCACCATCAAACTATTTCAAAAATAACATTAAGAGGTGCGAAGAAAAGTTAATATGTTTGGAGAGAAAAACATAAATTTTATTATGAAGATGTGTGGTGGTATAACGAGTGAGACACTCATCGATTGATTTTGATATTTTGTTTATTAGTCAATAAAATAATTGAAAAATATATTATCTTAATTTAATATATTTTGATGTTTAAGTTTATACACGTAATTTAATAAGGTTTTAATTGATATAAAAATTTGATATAATTTGATTGAAATAGATATGTGAAAACTATGAGTAATAAATAGGGGTTTAATTCAAAAGTAAAGTTTAAATTTGTATTGAGTTTAATATACATTGAAAGAAACTTGATTAAAAGAAATAATTCCAAATTTAATACAAATTGAAAACAGAATTAAGAAGTAATAAAAAATATAGGAGAAAATATTAGTATAATTGGAAAGTAAAATATAAATGTGTATTGTGTTTCTAAAATATCAAAATATTTGAAATGATATGAAAAAGTTAAAACATCAAAAGATATAGAACGAATAAATAATAAAAGTGTTAAAAATTCTAAAAAAAAATAACATTGTCTCATTATTGATAATGTTTGAAATTATGTTTTTCAATTTTAGAATTTTCGGAAATAGAACTCATATTTTCTGAAATATGAAATGAAAGCAACAATACAAATATATTTTCACATTCCTTTTATGTTTTTTTAAATGGAAATAGAAAATAGAAAAAACAAACCAATCGTTAATTGCTTGAAAGAAAGGGATTGAAAATATAGTTAGAATTGTGTTTGAGTTTTATATTTGTGAAAGAAACCATTTAACCTGCACAAATACTAGTTGAAATGATACAATAGAAGTGGGTCCTAACATTTTATAAATTCAGTGTGACAATAACTATAGCTCCTAATTTAGAGAAAAAGATTAATTATGTAAAAATTGTATATAGAAATATGAACAAAATTGAGGGTCTAAATAAATTGTGATGGTGAAATAAAATTAAATATTTATTGTCTATCAAAAGAATTTAACTACGTAATACTTTTAGAATAAGTTTTTATTCAAAAGACTTCATACAAATCATGATAATGAAATATACATAACTTTTCTAACTCAATTATTATTAATTATTGAAGATTTGAAGGTAAAATATTTTTTTGGGTCAACTTCTTAATAATTATTAAACGGTCTCATACTTTGCTCATTTTATGTCAAACTATTATTTTAATTATATATCAAATATATGATTGTGAATATTATAAATAAAAAAGGATTAAACAAACTCATACCTAGAACAATAATAAATGATAATATGTTTCATTCAAAAAATAATAAAACAATAATAAGTTTGTTCCCCAAAAGATATTTTCTTATAAGAGAAATGAGGTGAAGTTTGGGAGCATGTGATGTGCAGCCAACTGTACATGTCCAAAATAGTTTACCAAAACGTTATTTTGCTATAAATGTGGTGTGTTTCAAACTATCGTTGCAGAAGTAATAAATGTCACTCCTAAAAATCGAATTCTTGATCTTTTAATTATTTTAATGATTTAGTTGAACTTTCTCCAACTAAACTAACACATTGTTAGTGCAACACACACTTATTCTAAGTGTGAAGTGTCTGAATGGTGGCTAAAAGGTGTTACGACGCTGCTTTCAATGATTCCTTCAGCACCATTTTCTATATAAAAAAAACCATTTTAATGGCCATTTATCTTTGAGACTTTGACGATACTCATAACAGATAATTGAAACAAATGTGTGTTGTTTCCTAGTGGACACACAATCAAGATTTAGTAAATGAATAGGAGTATTAACTCAATACAAATATTCAAAAGACACACAATCAAGATTTAGTAAATGAATACAAGCATTAACTCAATAGAAATATTCAAACATTTTTTAATACTCAATTTATATGTGACTGGCTAAATTATATATGTAACTATCAACGGATGTTGATTCAAGTGATATATACTTGATTTCCTTTAAGTAATGTCTCGGGTTTGAGTCTTGTGGATGGAAAAAATGTCCGGTGGGAGAGTTAGCCTCACGTACCTATGGATGTTCCCAGCTCAAACAAGATTGCCTCCAGTACGAGGATACATGTGGGAAACTAAAAAAAAATCATATATGTGACCCAAAATATGATATAGTAGGATGTGAATACTCGGAGAGGAGAGTATATCAAGAATAAAAGCAAAAAACATTATGTGATATTATTATTCTTTAAATATAATAATATGACATTTTCAGCATTTTGTTACTTCATTGGAGAGGATTCTTTTAAGATTTAGTGAGTAACACAACAACTATGATAGAATGCTCTAATTGTTATATCAAAGCCACTTGAAAAAAAAAAAGGAGGATATGTGTGGAATAAATATTATAGTATAGGTGGGTAACAAATGATACACACTCTAGATACAACTAGAACTTCTCAAAAAAATAAACTCATTTTCTTAAGTTTTTTCCTCTCTATTCCTATATCTTGCTCTAACATCATCTCTTCAAAAATCTAGAATCTTATAGAATACTATTATGTTCTAGATGATGCAAAATAGGAGAAATTACTCATCCCTCCTTAATCTACATAATATATTTACTAGACAAATCCTTTGTTAAATCTATATCTCACTTAATCTCTAAAAATAGGCCAAATGTAAGAGTACATCCTTTCTTCCATACTTGACCAATGTGGTCTCATAAAAACAAGCCCAGAACAATATGTGGACCTAGAGATTCCTAAGGTACTCATAAACCACTGTAAAAATGGATGGATATAATATCATTCACTTTGGAGTTGTTAGATTCATCATTTCCATGCACAAAAGAAAGGATCTCCCCTTCACAGCTAAGATTGCCTTGCTAGACTCAGTTATAGTTATTATGGTAATCGAAAGTGATCGTTGCGCAGCATTGGCCATAAGCAATCAAATAAAGTGCATAGAATAAATAGAAGAGAAGAAACAAAAGAATTTGTTAACGGAGTTCGTCCAATTGTGCATACGTCCCTGGGACCACTGAGTGGCTACCAATATATTATTAGAGAATAAGGATTACAAACCCTAGCACACCCATGAGCCCACCTGCTCATGGGGTGTTTCTATTTGCATCTTATATCTGGTGCACATTATAACAAGGGACTTGAGTCCAATATATAACATTGGTTACTTTACTTTACTTCAATACTAGAGTGAGACTAACACAATAACATATTTTAAGCATCCCAACAATCTTCACCTTGATTGAAATAGACGAATATCTCACTCCTTAGAAAATCTACACAAGAATCTCCACCTTAGTGAATATATGACTCCACCTTATTCAATGTCTAATTCTCTTTAATTGCTCCCCTACAACATAGACCTTCTGAGTATCCTTGACGATGTTATCAATAGCCTAAATCTCCAAAATTGTAGTGCAACTTCCCGTACCGCCATCAAATGGAACACGCTACCTAAGTCACCTATTGCTAGTAAGTCTTTCGATATATTGGAATCTCTACACAAAAGTTCATCAACAATCATCATCTTCAATACTCAGTCAAACTGAACCTTGGATCTTCCTTGGAAAGCCTCAACCGCTACCACCAGTGTCTACTCCGACAATCCTAGTTCAAAATAACTATCATACTCTACCATAAGGAGTATACCCACAACATACACCTTGCATCAATGCTAACTAATGTATGTGTCACATCCTTGCATCCAAGCCAATGTTCATGTCACACCCTTGCATCTCTACCAATGCTCGTGTTACAACTTGCATCAAAGTCAATACCCATGTTACACCCTACATCAAAGTCAGTTAGCGCATTTGTGCTTTTGTCGATATGCTAATAATTAACATCCTTCACTATGACGTCCCACACACACCATTAGGATATTTCACTTCTCATCTCAAATGAGAACATTTTGTCAACATCTAGAGAGATATTGTCATCACCTGTCTCTGGGTCAAACTCAACACATTAGTACCTATCTCCACCTTGATCCTAATCCAATACATGAATTTCTAGGATTCTAGATCAATATATATCACTCACCCCCACAACAGTTTCGCCATGTTTTCTTCTCCTTCAACTCATCTACTCTATCTTTGTCACTACCTTTGACACACCTTGTCTAGCCATCACGCCTTCACCCTGTTTAGCCATTATCTGATGTCTGGGTTAAGAGTCATCTACCAATTGGCTCTGAAACCAATTGTTGATGCAGTGGAAGTGATCGTTGCGCAACGTTGGTTGCAAGCAATCAAATAGAAGAGAAGAAACAAGAGAATTTGTTAACAAGGTTCGACCAATTGTGCCTACATCCCCAGGAGCGATAAGTGGCTACCAATATATTATTAGAGAATAAGGATTACAAATTCTAGCACACTCATGAGCCCACCTGCTCACATGGTGTTTCTATTTGGTGCTTATATCTGGTGCACATTATAACAAGGGACTCGAGTCCAATATATAACATTGATTACTCTACTCTATTTTAATACTAGACAATACGGGACTAACACAATAATATATTTCAAGTATCACAACAGTCTCCTCTTCACAACAAGGATTGCCTTGCTAGACTCGAGCTATACTCATTATGGCAATACTATTCTTACCACTCTGAATGTTGGAAGTGTTGTCTTAACCATTTTTCCAAACTTCAATGTCTGTCTAAAAGACATCACCTTGTCCACCATACAAAAATGACACGTTCAACTCATTCCATAGACTTGCCTCTACCTGCATGCATGACAAAAGTTTTGTTTATCATAGCCAATGGTGATGAAGAGATTCCATTCATTGTCCAGACCCCGAGGAAGATTCCTCATTAGGAACAAGATAAGTTCATCCATTTTGAATGGATAACCAACTATGTAAAGCTTCATTGCGAAATAAGGTCAATCCTATATTTTGAAGCAACCTTCAAAAGGTATGTAGATCGATGGATATGTGAGAGCTAGGGGGTGTAAGTGGTTATAGTTTAAACAACAAAATTGGTCGAACCAAACCAAACCACAAAATGTAGTTCAGTTTCGTGGTTCGGTTCGATCATTTTTAAGGAACCATTTATGTTCGGTTCGGTTCAGTTCATAGTTTTTGGAAAAATGCATACACTTGTAGTGTATAGGTTTCATATATTATCATTATATCATGTCATTTATGTTTAATTATTACTGTCTCTTCAATAAAAGATAATACAAATGAATAATAGATGATATACTCATTGTATATAAATCTTTACCCGGACAATGCATAAATATTAAAGAAACATTCAAACACAAAAGTGGTGGAACAATTTTGGCCCCATTTATGTTGATAAAAAAAGAAGGTAAAAATTTATACATAATCATTATATCATTCATCGTTCACTACTTTCTTTGAAAAATCAATAATAATTAAACATGAATAATAAATGATACAATAATAATATGTAAAATTCATATATTGTTAATACATAAATTTCTTTCTCATAAATAGAAATGTATAGAAATGTCACACGGCAGTATATACAAGAGAGCACGCTTAAGGTCGTATAATTTCGTGGACCTAAACTAATGCGGCTATTAAATTATGGCTGTTGAATGTTTTCAAAGAAATGTTGGTATGCCATTACTTTCAACATTTTATTCTTTTATTATTAGTTCTTTTCATAATGTCAAAATTTAAGTTCATGCATTTCAAACCACAAAGATTTACCTTTTTGGCCACAGAAAGTCAGAAACCACAAGGATGATATTCAAGAAAGTTATGAAATTGATTATATTATTCTTCAGTTTTATAGTACTATTGTACACATATACTTCTGCATATATAAGTTTTTTTTGTCCTTTCAATTTTTTTATCATTGTGAAATTTATGAATTGTCAAATAAAGAATTATTACCTTATTTCTAATTATTTGTATTGCTTATATTTAAAAGTTAATAATAATATTAAATATGAATAATGGAAAATATCGATAATTTACATATCTCTTATACTGTCAATATAATTATTATTTTTATATATTGTTTATATCATCTAATAATTACTAAACTTATTTTATTTCACTTTTAATTAATCTCATTTCATTAACCAATAGATTTTACCCTTTATTTCGTTGATAAAAGAAAATAAGAAGAGAGAAAGAGGTGAGAGAAAAAGTTGAGAAAGAGAAAGATAAGAAATATAGTAGAATTTTGTGATGTTTAGTATCAGAGAAAAATGAAAGAAAATGAATAAAAAGAGATGTTTTATTCTCTTTCTCTTTTGTTTGTTTGGGTAGAAAATAAGATGAGAGAAATAATGTTATGATTCAAATGACAAAACTGTCCCTAAAATAAAAAAATAGAAAGGAAAATGTTGTTTTATTATTAATTAAAAATAAATGTTAAAATTTAAATTATAGATTTTATTATATATATTTTATTATAATATCATTGATATTTTTTATATTCAAAAGAAGTATTATTTAAAATCAATAAATAGAGAAAATAAATAAATTTGAAGGATATTTTTGACATTTCATCAAAAAAATTCACTTTCTCTCCAAAGTATGAGAGAAAACATTTATGGTGGGTCTCATCCACTTTTTCTTCTCTTCTCTCTTTCTCTCTTCTCAATCAAAGGGAAGAAAGATTTTCTTTCTCTTCATTTTTTTCCTCTCATATTTTTCTCTCCACTCTATTTCACCTTCTAATCAAAGATATATGGCCACATGGTATGAATAATGTGTTATTAGTATTTTAATTGTGAGTTTAAAATCTATGCATTGACGGTGTAAAATTTTTACAGTGTTAGCATATCATTCATATTAATTTATATTATTTTTGTTTGAGAATCAATATGATTAACTAATTAATAATGATTAATTTGCTGATAGGGTAAAAACACTTACACTATCAAAAAAAATATATATATATATATATATTAAATCCTTTAATTATTATACCACGTGGTCTTCATGGTCCGGTCAAATTCAATTTTTCTTTGAAGCACATGGAATTGAAGGACATATGGTCGACTTACAAAATATTTCATACTTGTTTGTACATCTGTCAAATGGGTAGGCTTTATTGGGCACCTGCTAAAGCCTTAAAATGATAAAGTTTTGGTACTTTATTATTCAATTTTTATTAAATTCATGTTTTTAGTCCGAATCAGTTGGACTATTATAAAATCGTACTAGAGCTGGGCTAACTTAGTTGGGTTCAGAGTACCTATCTTTTTGTTTTTTCCTTTTGGGGGAACCTTTTGCCCAATAATAAGCTTTAGCAATATAATAGTGTTATACACTTAAAATAAAAATTAGATAATAAATATTGATGTTATGAATTTTGAAAAAGTAGAGTAATGTTTTAAAAATAAATATTTATAAATTAGAATGATATTTTGAATAATGGCTATAATGTGACATATAGAGATATATAGAGTTTCTTATGAACTTGAGTCTATATTACCATTACTAGAAACTGATATGATATGATATTATTTTTTATGGTGTACACAAGTTTATATATTAAAGAGAAGTTACAAATTATATTATTTTAGGAAGTATAAGTGCAATATGAATGTGACATTTAATAAATGAGTTATTATAAAAATTATATAAGTTGACTTGATATTACATCTTAACTTAAACTTAAGGCATTAGATTCATAATTTTAATTGTATTAGACATAAAAACGTGTTAACAGAGTTATACATTAATGTTTAATTTTAGGTTATAACCCTCCATTATCCATGCATGTAACACTTTCTTGGTTTGGAGGCAAATCAAATTGACTTCTTATTGAATCGAAATTGGGAGCAAGTTCCATCATGTTTTGGTGGGTCTGTCAAGAGTTATTATTACTGATTTTGTTGAGTTCCGGTCCGAAAATATCAAATTGAGGTAGTTAGAAATGTAATAGCTGTTTAGGGTCATTGATTTAGTGATTTGAATTTTGTTTCTAATTTATAGTCTATGCTTATGCTTGAAATGCTATGTGGTTACCTTTAATTAGTATAATGGTGTTTTGAAATGCCTAATGTTATTTGATGAATAAATCAGGTTGTTATGTGGTAATTTATATTGGTTGGATTTGAATGCTTTAAAAGGGTTGAAATTAAATGAATGGAATAAAATTGAAATCACGTGTCTTTTGTAGTGAAAATCCACCATCTTTTTTGTATTTTCTCTAGACATAATTGACCGTGAAATGACTCTCATTTTCTAATTGATTATTGTTGGTGTTTTTGGTACGACAAGTGAATCATATTGTTCAAGTAATAAAATCCGGTAAATATTGGGATATCGTTCTTAGAGAATAGAGTGAATTTATACAAATTCTTAAAGAAGTAGATTGTGTTAGAATTTCTGACAATTTGTGGGTCATGAATATAATTCTATAATTGTGTTATGGCCATTATGTAATTAGCCAAAATATAAAATGATATTCAGTAATTAATTTGGTGGCTGTGGGATATATGTGTCATGAAATATTATAAGTGTAGACACCTTCAGACAATTTCTGATTTGATGAAGGGACTGAATTAGAATTATTGCAACTTAAGTAGTAACCGGCTACAGTTACTTTTATGGGTTATGCTCATCATTTGTATAGCAACGAGTTTTGTTGAGCAGGCTGATGAGAATAAAGGGAATTGTGAGGAGTTATCAAATATAAGATAACACACCATCACAATTCCATAAGGTTAACTCTCTCAATCATAAGGTTCCAACACACTTTAACTTGACTTTCTTATTCCCCTCTAGAGAAGCAGAAGGAAAACCATCAGACTCTAACATCTGGAAGATCATCACACTCACATACCTTCGAGATTTCAAATGGCTAATCAAGGTATGTTCTTCTTCTTCACCATGAACTCAGTTGGGGTTTCTTCGGTCTGGATCATGGTTGTTCCATTTGGGTTTATGTATGGGCATAAACCTTGGGTTATAGGAACGAAGTCATGATCATAAGGATTTCCGTGTTCAATTTAAGGATTGTAGATGGAAAATTTCCAACAATTGGTATCAGAGCCACCCCAATTTGATTCATGTGTGAAATTAGGTTTCTTGTTGTTCTTCCCCAAATTTGGATTGATTTAGGGTTTTGGTGTTTTATTTATGCAATTGGATTGATTAGGATAGAAATTCATGCTTTTCCATATGTATATGTATATATATATATATATATATATATATATTCAAAATGAATCGATGTTTTCTGGTGTTTTCTTGAATTTTTGGGTGTTTTTTTTGGAGAAGAACGATGTAGAAATCACCCTGTTCGTTTTCTGTCATAGAGTTCTCGCTCAAGCGAGAACATGCTCGCTCAAGTGAGAGTGCCTCGCCCAAGCGAGATTGCCTCGCCTAAGCGAGATTGCCTCACCCAAGCGAGAGTTAAACAAAAGCATTGGCTTCTATTGCGCTCAAGCGAGAGTGCCTCGCCCAAGCGAGATTGCCTCACCCAAGCGAGAGCTAAACAGAAGAATTGTCTTCTATTGCGCTCAAGCGAGAGTGCCTCGCCCAAGCGAGAGCTAAACAGAAGCATTGGCTTCTATTGCGCTCAAGCGAGTGTACCTCGCTCAAGCGAGAGTATCTCACTCAAGCGAGGGTTCCTCGCCCAAGCGAGAACTGAACAGAAGCTTTGTCTTCTATTGAGCCCAAGCGAGAGT
>NW_017716918.1:0-1562 GCF_001865875.1 Lupinus angustifolius
AAACACCTGGTGGTTAGACTCCGATTCAACTTCTAACATCAGTGTTTCAATGCAGGGTTTCCTGAGCTATCGAAAGCCTAATTATGTTGAAAGATACATCTACGTTGGCGATGGAAAGTCGGTAGAAGTGGAAGCTATAGGGCATTTTAGATTGTTATTATGTATTGGTTTTTATTTGGATTTAAAAGACACTTTTGTTGTACCGTCATTTAGATGGAATTTAATTCTCACCCTGTTCGTTTTCTGTCATAGAGTTCTCGCTCAAGCGAGAACATGCTCGCTCAAGTGAGAGTGCCTCGCCCAAGCGAGATTGCCTCGCCTAAGCGAGATTGCCTCACCCAAGCGAGAGTTAAACAAAAGCATTGGCTTCTATTGCGCTCAAGCGAGAGTGCCTCGCCCAAGCGAGATTGCCTCACCCAAGCGAGAGCTAAACAGAAGAATTGTCTTCTATTGCGCTCAAGCGAGAGTGCCTCGCCCAAGCGAGAGCTAAACAGAAGCATTGGCTTCTATTGCGCTCAAGCAAGAGTGCCTTGCCCAAGTGAGAGCTAAACAGAGGCATTGACTTCTATTGCGCTCAAGCGAGAGTGCCTCGCCTAAGCGAGAGTGCCTCGCCCAAGCGAGAGCTAAACAGAAGCATTGGCTTCTATTGCGCTCAAGCAAGAGTACCTTGCTCAAGCGAGAGTAGGCTCGCCCAAGCGAGGGTTCCTCGCCCAAGTGAGAACTGGACAAAAGCTTTGTCTTCTATTGAGCCCAAGCGAGAGTTCCTCACCCAAGCGAGAGTTCAATAAGATTTATGGGGCTTTGGTATCTTTGTGCATTGACTTTAAGTGTTATTTGGTTATCCATTAAGTTGTCTGTTATTTCAAGTGAGCCAATGGAAGTGAAATGTCGCCAAAGTGACCCCTTTCGTGGATATAACTCATGAGGAATATTTGATGTAAGTGTGTATGATTATTCATGCAAGTATTGACTGGCCCAAAGGAAAGTTAATATTTGGTCGAAGATCATACACACCTATGATGATAAACATGTTATACTTCTAAATTTTTTATACATGTGACTGATGAATCAACCCAAAGAGGGATTCGTCAGTTGACATGCCTTATTATAAATGTTTGATAATTACAACAAGAGTACCACTTGCAGTTAATATTACTGTCCAAAGACTTGATATTAATGGTGCACTAGGTATCTTGAATTGGACATACCATTATTTAAAGCACATTGATAATTTTAAGTTGTGAGCATAATTCAATATTTTGTCTTTTGTTCTGTTCAGCTACATCAATTGCTTATATATCTGCAAATTGAAATTCGGTTTCGGTCCTTAATGGAGAAAATTTTAAAGACTGGAAAGAGAACATGGAAATTGTTCTTGGCTGCATGGATCTAGACTATGCATTAAGGGTAGAGCAACCCCCTTCTCCTTCGGAATTCAGTGCCTCTGAAGAGAGGAAGGATTATGAGAAGTTGGATCACTCTAATCGCATGAGTCTAATGATCATTAAGCGCGTCATTCCAGAGGTCTTTAGGGGTACTATCTCGGATGAGATAAACACTGC
>NW_017716919.1:0-1325 GCF_001865875.1 Lupinus angustifolius
CTAAATGTGGAATCACGTGGTACTAAGCGTAAAATTGAAAATAATAATTCAGGTGCATTGTGGCACTAGCGTCTAGGTAATATTTCCCAAAAGAGAATTGATTATCTTGTGTCAGATGAGAGAGCTAAACAGAAGCATTGGCTTCTATTGCGCTCAAGCAAGAGTGCCTTGCCCAAGTGAGAGCTAAACAGAGGCATTGACTTCTATTGCGCTCAAGCGAGAGTGCCTCGCCTTAGATTCCATTGACTTCACAAACCTTAAAGTTTGCGTCAAATGCATCAAAGGAAAACAGACCAAACAATCAAAATCTCGTGCATATAGAGCTTCGAACGTCTTAGAATTGATACATACGGATATTTGTAGGCTATTCCCTACGACTTCGAGAGCTAAACAGAAGCATTGGCTTCTATTGCGCTCAAGCAAGAGTACCTTGCTCAAGCGAGAGTAGGCTCGCCCAAGCGAGGGTTCCTCGCCCAAGTGAGAACTGGACAAAAGCTTTGTCTTCTATTGAGCCCAAGCGAGAGTTCCTCACCCAAGCGAGAGTTCAATAAGATTTATGGGGCTTTGGTATCTTTGTGCATTGACTTTAAGTGTTATTTGGTTATCCATTAAGTTGTCTGTTATTTCAAGTGAGCCAATGGAAGTGAAATGTCGCCAAAGTGACCCCTTTCGTGGATATAACTCATGAGGAATATTTGATGTAAGTGTGTATGATTATTCATGCAAGTATTGACTGGCCCAAAGGAAAGTTAATATTTGGTCGAAGATCATACACACCTATGATGATAAACATGTTATACTTCTAAATTTTTTATACATGTGACTGATGAATCAACCCAAAGAGGGATTCGTCAGTTGACATGCCTTATTATAAATGTTTGATAATTACAACAAGAGTACCACTTGCAGTTAATATTACTGTCCAAAGACTTGATATTAATGGTGCACTAGGTATCTTGAATTGGACATACCATTATTTAAAGCACATTGATAATTTTAAGTTGTGAGCATAATTCAATATTTTGTCTTTTGTTCTGTTCAGCTACATCAATTGCTTATATATCTGCAAATTGAAATTCGGTTTCGGTCCTTAATGGAGAAAATTTTAAAGACTGGAAAGAGAACATGGAAATTGTTCTTGGCTACATGGATCTGGACTATGCATTAAGGGTAGAGCAACCCCCTTCTCCTTCGGAATTCAGTGCCTCTGAAGAGAGGAAGGATTATGAGAAGTTGGATCACTCTAATCGCATGAGTCTAATGATCATTAAGCGCGTCATTCCAGAGGTCTTTAGGGGTACTATCTCGGATGAGATAAACACTGC
>NW_017716920.1:0-922 GCF_001865875.1 Lupinus angustifolius
AATATTACTGTCCAAAGACTTGATATTAATGGTGCACTAGGTATCTTGAATTGGACATACCATTATTTAAAGCACATTGATAATTTTAAGTTGTGAGCATAATTCAATATTTTGTCTTTTGTTCTGTTCAGCTACATCAATTGCTTATATATCTGCAAATTGAAATTCGGTTTCGGTCCTTAATGGAGAAAATTTTAAAGTTAGAAACTTTGTCTTAGAGGAAGAATCCGTATCAATTCCATATGTGATTCATATGGTTGCTTTCGATGAAGCAAATTTGGAACCTCCTCAAGACATAGTAACATGGAAATTGTTCTTGGCTACATGGATCTGGACTATGCATTAAGGGTAGAGCAACCCCCTTCTCCTTCGGAATTCAGTGCCTCTGAAGAGAGGAAGGATTATGAGAAGTGGGATTGCTCTAATTGCATGAGTCTAATGAATATCAAGCGCGACATTCCAGAAGTCTTTAGGGGTACTATCTCGGATGAGATAAACAGTGCCAAAGTTTTCCTTGCTGAAATTGAAAATCGCTTTGCAAAGAGTCATAAGGCGGAAACAAGTACTCTATTACAGAACTTGATTTCCATGAGGTACCAAGGCAAGGGAAACATAAGGGAATACATATGGAAATGTCCAATATTGCTTCAAAACTTAAGGCCCTTAAGCTTGAGATGTCGGAAGACTTACTCATACATTTGGTCTTACTTTCCCTTCCTACATAATTCAGCCAGTTTAAGATTTATTATAACTGTCAAAGGGAGAAATGGACTCTAAATGAGCTCATTTCATTTTGTGTGCAAGAAGAGGAAAGGCTGAAGCGAGAAAGGACTGAAAATGCCCATTATGTTAGTACCTCTAAGGACAAGGGCAAAAGGAAAATCACTTCAGAGCCCAAGAATGAAGCTGCTAAGGGTCCAAT
>NW_017716921.1:0-1629 GCF_001865875.1 Lupinus angustifolius
AACCAGAACACTTTGTAACGGGAGACCGAAAGAATATGGTTTGCAAATTGACAAAATCCATCTATGGGCTAAAACAAGCGTCTCGTCAGTGGTACCACAAATTTCATGAAGTGATTCTCTCTTTTGGTTTTGAGATGAACTCAGTCAAAGATTGTGTGTATCAAAAGTTCAGTGGGAGCAAGTATATTTTCTTGCTCTTGTATGTGGATGGCATACTGCTTGCCACTAATGATGTGGGTACCTTATTAGAAACCAAGAAATTTCTATCCAGTAATTTTGCGATGAAGGATCTTGGTCAAACTTCATTTGTATTAGGAATTCAGATACACCGAGACAGATCTCAGGGTATTATTGGATTATCACAAAAGAGCTAGATAGAAAAGGTACTTAAAAGATATGGCATACAAGATAACAATGGATACTCCAGTTTCTAAGGGAAACAAATTTAGTCTCAATCAATGCTGTAAAGGAAATCTGGAAATTCAGGAAATGCAAAAGATCCCTTATGCATCAGTTATAGGGAGTCTTATGTATACTCAAGTTTGTACACATCCGGATATATCGTTCATAGTTGGGGTTTTAGGCAGATATATGAGTAATCTAAGAGGGTCATGAGGTACTTAAAGGGAACAAAAGACTATATGCTCACATATAGGAGATCAGACCAATTAGAGATCATTGGATACTCTGACTCCGATTTTGCAGGATGCCAAGATAGTAGACGATCTACTTCGGGCTATGTTTATCTGTTGGATGCTGGTGCGATTTCTTGGCGCTCTGCCAAGCAAATTCTTGTGGCATCATCCACCATGGCAGCAAAATATATAGCATGTTATGAGGCATCACATCAGTCATCATGGCTGAGAAATTTTGTCACTGGGCTGCGAATTGTGGAAAGAATTGAAAGACCACTAAAGTTATATTGTGACAATAGATAAGCCGTGTTATTCTCCAACAACAATAGGAGTTCAGCAAAGTCGAAACACATCGACATTAAGTTCCTAGTTGTTAAGGAGAAAGTACAAAGTGAACAGCTTTCCATAGAACACTTAGGCACTAACTCCATGATTGTGGATCCTCTTACAAAAGCTATCACACCCAAGGTCTTTCATGAGCATACTGCTCACATGGGTGTTTTGCTATGTGAGGATTTTTTGGTTAGTGGGAGTTAGAATGTGCGCACTTTTATTATGTTCTATGTAATTTCAGTATTATGTATGGATACTTTGTATTCAAACTTCAGTTGGTTAATCATTCAGTTTGGTATTCTATCTTTATACTTTGTACAATAAGGTTTTATGTTATTATTAAGGATCTCACTAAAGTTAAGTAGGACCAGTTGAAAATTGACATGTACAAATCATATTCATGTAATTTTCACGCTACACATTTCATGTTGAATCTGTCATTTAGTTGTGTCAATATTGGTGATCATTGTTGAATTAGTCATGATTGATATGGAGAAATTCACTGTGAATCGATATGGAGACAAGACTAATGGACGGGATAATTTGGGTATGCCTGAGTCATGATGGCAATATTTAAGTGTGCAATAAGGATAACACGTATGGTGAATCATATATGTGACCAGTGGGAAATTGTTAGAATTTCTGACAATTTATGGGTCAC
>NW_017716922.1:0-38956 GCF_001865875.1 Lupinus angustifolius
TGTTCCTCCAACTCACCATGCAAGAATGCCGTTTTGACATCTAGTTCCTCAAGTTCTAGATAAAAATGAGCTACAATTGCAAGTAGGATCTAGGATGCGAATAGAACTATGTTTTACCACAAGAGAGAAAACTTCATTGAAATCGATGCCTTCTCTTTGTGTAAAACCTTTGGCCACCAGTCGCGCCTTGAATCTTGCATCTTCAACCCTAGGGATTCCTTCCTTCTTCTTAAAGATCCATTTTCATCCAACAATCTTTTGAGCCTTCGGCCGCTTCACAAGAACCCAAGTATGATTCTTATGAAGAAACTCAATTTCCTCTGTCATGGCAGAAATCCACTTAGAAGCTTCTTTGTTGTTGATAGCTTCTTCATATGACTGTGGTTCACAATTAGTGATATCATCAACAACATTTGGAGTGTATGACATCAAATCAGCATAGCCATACTTTTCTGGAAGTTTTATATGTCTCCTTTGCCTGTCCCTAGCCAACTCATAATGTTGTAATTGGGAGATATCATTATCAGTACATGAATCATAGACTTCTTCTTCTTCATCAAATGTTTTTTATTTTGTTGGCTCCACCTCAAACTCCACCTTCTCTAAGATATTATGATCTTCCTTTTCACTTGATGACTCTGTATGAGGCTTTAGCATTTCAACTTCATTAAAAGTAACATCTCTACTAATAATGCACTTTCTTTTCTCTGGCCACCATAACTTATATCCTTTCACACCATCAAGATATCCAAGAAAAATGCATTTCAATGCTCTTGCATCAAGTTTTCCTTCTTTGTTATGAGCATATGCAGGACAACCAAATATCCTCAAATTTCATAATTTGCTGGAATACCCGACCACACCTCTTCTGGAGTTTTCAAACCAATAGTCATTGATGGACATCTGTTGATCAAGTAACAAGTTGTACTAACAGCTTCCGCCCAAAATTCTTTTGGCAATCCAGCATTTTACAACATACATCTTGTCCTTTCAAGTAAGGTTCTATTTATTCGTTCTGCAAGTCCCTTTTGTTGTGGAGTGTGTCTCACGGTATAATGTCTGACAATAGCGTGATCCTTGCAAAAATTTCTGAATTCTCTGCTGCAGAACTCTAGACCATTATCAGTTCTCAGTTTCTTGATCTTTCTCTCGGTTTACTTTTCGATCAAGGTTTTCCACTGTTTGAACTTGACAAATGCTTCACTTTTGTGTTTCAAAATGTAAATCCATACCTTCCTTGAATAATCATCAATGAATGTTAACATGTATCTACTACCACCATGAGAAGGTATTTGGGAAGGACCCCACAAGTCAGAATATACATAATCCAATGTAACTCTTGTTCGATGAACTACAACATTGAATTTTATTCGACATTACTTTCCGAAAATACAATGTTCACAAAAGTCTACCTTCCTGACTTGTTGACCACATAGTAATCCTTGTTTGGCCAACTCGACTAGACCTCTTTCACTGACATGACCCATTCTTAGATGTCATAGTTTAGTGACATCAGAATCAGATGTTGAGGAGACAACAACAACACACGTGATTGTGTTTCCTTGTAACATATAGAGATTGTTCTCTTTCTTTCCTTTCATTACAACCATAGCGCCTTTAGATATTCTTATAGCTCCACCTTCACCTTTGTAGCTATAACCTTTTGAATCTAGTGTTCCCAAGGAAATTAGATTTTGTTTTTCAATTCTGGAACATGCCTTACATCTGTCAACGTCCTTACGATCCCATCGAACATCTTGATTCTAATTGTGCCGATATATAGCTCCACCTTCACCTTTGTAGCTATAACCTTTTGAATCTAGTGTTCCCAAGGAAATCAGATTTTTCTTCAATTCTGGAACATGCCTTACATCTGTCAACGTCCTTACGATTCCATCGAACATCTTGATTCTAATTGAGCCGATGCCAATGACCTTGCAGGGAGCATTATTTCCCAAAAGGACCTTGCCCCCATCTAAGGGTTGGTAAGTTGAAAACCAATCCTTAATGGGACACATGTGATATGAGCATCCAGAATCAAGTACCCATTCATCTTTTGAATCGTGCTCTGAGACTATTAGTGCATCTGCACTATCATAGTCATTTGCTACAGCTGCATCTCCATATTCACAAATCTTTTCCTTGCCTTTGCGCTCTGGACAATTCTTTCTTATATGACCTTCCTTATGACAATGAAAACATTTATACTTTCTAGGTTTCGCTTTAGACTTGGACCTAGATTTCCCTCTTTCACCAAATTGATTTCGCCTCTCTGTTCTTCCTCTGGCAAAAAGACTATCACCTGAGCCTTCAGATCTCGAATCTGATACTCTTTTCTTCAGTTCTTTTGAGTGCAACGCCGCCTTTACTTCGTCTAAGGTCAGATCTTCTCGACCATACATCATGGTGTCGATGAAATGCTCATAAGAACTTGGAAGGGAACATAGTAGAAGAATTGCTTGGTCTTCATCTTCAATTTTAACATCAATATTCTTTAGATCAATAATAATTTTGTTAAAATCATCCGGATGATCTTTTATGGGCTTTCCTTCCTGCATTTGAAAAGTATATATTCTTTTCTTCAAATACAGCCTGTTGGTGAGTGAATTCGTCATGTACAGGCTTTCCAACTTCAACCATAATGAATCAACTGTAGTTTCATCTGGCACTTCTCCTAGAACTTCATCTCCCAAGCACATCAAAATTGCACTATGCTTTTCCAAGTTTTCATCATTCTCGTCCTCGGTCAGACTCTCTGGTAACTTGTTTCTACCTTCCAAGGTTTTGCCCAAGCCTTAATGAACTAGTAGAGCTTTCATCTTCAATCTCTAGAGGTTGAAATTATTTTCTCATTAAATTTCTCCAAATCAAATTTAGCACTCACTATGATAACTGTATACCGGAATAATATCGTAGTCTGTGAATATACACCAGGAAAGTTCACAGGAAAGAGAGGTGGGTCTTAACAGACACGCTTAAATACCAGGTCTTTCCTAGACATGCACTTTCAATTCTTTTCTGGTGTGTAGGATCAGACAATGTTGCAAACACAAAGCATACTAAGAATTTTCTTTTAGATCGTACGGCTTAGCATGCAAGAGCTCTACGAGTTCTGATACCAGTTTGTTGGAGCGGAAGACCCATGGAGAAAATATAATAGAGAAAATGACACCGAAAATTTAATGTGGTTCGGCAATTTGCCTACGTCCACAGCTGAAGAACATCAATGATTATTCCACTATGATAAAAGATAATTACAAGTGTTTTACTCACTTCTCAAAACTGAAGTACACCCAATTTCGTTCTCACTCAAATATTTCTCACACAATTAGAACAAGAGAACAAGAAGAGAGAATATGCACTAAGCTAAGTATTTGGTGTATCTTACAATATCATGCAACACTCCTATTTATAGTCAAAGCTCTTGAAGATTATATGGCCAAAGAGAAAATAACATTAATGTTGGTTTCACCATAACCGCTTCTTTTTACTTGACTAGAAATTCTTCATTTCTTCAAGATGATCTTTAGCCACTTCTTTTTTGTTTGGCTCAACAAAGCCTTTTCATCATCTTTTTCTTTTAACCAATATTTGACTGCTTGGGAATGTGCAATTGGGAATTCACTGAGTTTGTGTATTTAAATGGCTGAATATCTCTAATGCTTAAATAAGTGTAGTAATTCTATTTATTTCACTGATGCAGAATATCCAAAAATAATATTTCACTGGTGCAGTTAAGTCTTTCAATAATCTAAGCTGTAAACAACATTAATCTAGGAAGAGCCACAACATGCACACAGGCAGAGCAAGAAAAGAAACTTAAGACAAAATTAGGAACGAAATGTCGTTCATGTCATTAACTTTATTTCTAACATTAAATCATACACAAACTTTTCATTATAAGTCGTCACTTTTTTCTTAACTCTTTAATTCCTTAAGTTATTTCTTTTTAAAGCTTTTAACTTGGAGAGTTAACATTGTGGATATCAACTTTACCAAAAACAATAATAGTAAAAAAGGCAATGATTGATTAAAACCTTTCTTAGTACATGAAGCTTACAAAATAATGAACTTACCACAGAAAAATAACTTCAAACATGATTAAAAATCTTCAAATTGCTAGTGAACTTAAGCTTAATGAAATTAAACATGGCCAAACTTCCAATGAATAACAATAAATATGTATCAAAACTACTCCATATGTCACATTAATGGACTATTTAACCATATATATCTTTATAACTCAATCTCAAATATGTTATTACCTCTCACCACATGCCTCAACAATTCAACTCTTCCAACCCCATCTGCTTAAAAGTTAATCTCTCTTCTCTCAGCAAAAAATTTCCCTGTAATTGCTTGATCAGGAAGAAGGGCAAGCCATACTCCAGTATCAGCCCCTTCCTCAACTGTGACACTTCCTGCATAACCTGTAAGAGCAGTTTTCACCCAACCAGGGCAATATGAGTTAATATAAATCTTTTGATCCTCTCCTCTCTCTGAAAGCTTCTTTGCCATAAACCTTGTATAAGCATTAACTGCAAGTTTTGAGACTGAGTAATCAGTAAATGTTTGAGGCCACCCTTCTGATGCCCAAGTTCCATCTTCTACTTGTTGTAAAAAAGCTGATACTGCTCCATCAATCACTTCTTCTGAAAGTGATTCTACATCACTTAGTTGCTCCCTCAATGCTTCATTTTCTATTCTCTGTTAATCCATTAACTTGGAATTAGTTTTATATCTAATATCTATGGGCAGTACTAGAGAACAAAATACTTTAAAACCAAAAGGATAAATTATATGATGTAATATTTTTACCGTTTACATATAATTTGAGATGTTTTTACCCTTAAATATTCTAAGCAAATGCAATAACTTTCCTCTTCTGCACGGCAGAGGATTGTTTTCAGGTGAACAAATAGCTAAAGCTACTATTAAAATATTTTATCACAAACCTTGACTTTTTTTAATAGATGCATTAACAGAGAATGCTATATTTTGATGGATTTTTTATTGATAAAAATTCAGAATCATTTGCCATTGAGAAACGTGCAAAGAGACAAATAAAACTGAGATAATAGGAAGTGAAAATTTGCAATTGTTTAAATGAATATATACACTAGGAGATAACCCAATGTTAATATTAATCACATGTGCATGTGACAAGCTAATTAACCAAAGTATGGTGATATTATTATTCATGCTAATCCTCCCTTAACCAATTGTTTATTATTATAGTTGTTTTTATTTGATTATAATTGATCCAGAATAACATATGAGATAACAGATCTTTGCTAATCAAAGGATATAATAAAACATAAAAATAGATTATATGGAATTGTTTACTCAAATGAAATGAAACAACAAAATAACTTTTGCTTACATTTCGTTTCCCATTTAGTCGACCTAAGCGTGAACTCACATTTACAATGCGACCACCATGAGAGGATGGCTTCATCAATGGAATCATAGCTTCAGTCATACTCTTTGTGCCAAAATAATTTGTTTCAATAACATTACGAGCATTTTCAACAGAGTTATGATGAGACCCATGGTTGAAGTTAACACCAGCGTTATTAACCTGCACATAAATTTAATATGATAAAAGCATGGTTAAGCTAATTTCTCTTATATATAGATTTTAAAAATTATAAATTGGTCTTTATAATATAGTAAAGTTGGCTTAGTTAATTAAGTTGTGAGATATAGAGTATGAGTATTTATTCAAAGAAAATAAAGTATTGATATAAGGAATATAAGTTATATTCCCCTACTACTAAAATTATTATATGTGTCCTATTTAATCATTTTCTATAAAAATATATCTAAACTAAATAAAACAATATATATGTCATACTTTTATTAACCGGAGAAGATAAGTTATGTTCTAATATGATGAAATATTTTATTCTCTTAATCAAATAAAAGTATAGGATACAGTATTGATTCCAAAATCGTCATTAATTCAATTATGATAAGATTGAAAAAATATATTCTCCAGGAGAGATAAGTTTCAAATTCTCATTTTATTTTCAATAACAAAAATATCATTTCATTATAATTAAAAGGATAAATATATCATTATAGATTACAATACCTATTCAATACTGGAAATGATATTAAGTGGAAAGTAATTAAGTTTTTAGAAACTAACCAGAATATCTAAGCCACCGTAATTTTCCTTCAACCACTCACAAAACTGGTTGATGGATGAAGAATCTAATATATCAAGTTGGTGACAAGCTACATGTTCCATACCACCTTCTTGGAGGACCTTAATTGATTCAACACCAACACTAGCATCTCTTGATGTTAGTATAACTGTTACTCCATGATCAGCAAGTTGTCTAGAAATCTCAAACCCAATTCCTCTGTTTCCACCAGTTATCACAGCAATTGTTTCTTTAGACCACCACCTATGATGTGAATACCCATATGCACAAAATAATAACATAGTTAAAATATGAATCACATTCCCAAACAACATAGATGAATGAATATACTCTAATTTAAATGTGTGATAAAATATAAGATGAGTATTTATCAATTAATTACGATGTTGCTAATTTGATTTGATCAGCATGAGGTAATACATGTTATCTTTTTTCAATGATGATCAATAAGGAAGAAAATTGTTTTAGGCAGATTAAAAACTAAAGATAGTTCATCAGCTGTTTTGCATTCATTTTTTGTACTACTAATAGTATTCTATCTTCTTATGATTAATGAATTAATCTCTTTCATTATTCGTGATTACCTTTCCCAACAAGTGTCGTTCTCAAGAATTGAACCTATTGTCATCCTCAAAATCTAGCGAAACTTTACACCATTAGATCAACATTTTATAAACAGACAATGTTTATGTTTTAAAATAGTGTCTCTTAATATATTTTTATGGTCCATAGCATGAAAATGTATAAACATTAACTCTCAATCTATATATTTTGTCTCTTTCATATTTAATTTAATATCATATATATTTCTATTTCTATTTATGTATAGGGTTGTATCTTCATGTAATATATATTTGGATTTTGTCTATATCCATATAGATAAGCAAATTTGCCTTACTTCTATTTTGTATCAAAAGATTTACATAATTTCATTAGAAATGAAATTAAAAAATAAGAATACAGTAGTTGTTCACATCCTTTATCCATTATTACCAACATTTCATCTTAACTTACATTAAAATCATTTTGTACTAACCAAACGTTTTTCACTATACAATATAAAAGTGTTAATATTTATATTGGAGTACATAAAAATAGATAGATAGATCTAAAAATCAAACCTCTGGTGATCTGCATAAGGAATGGTCCTCAAAAGCGATATCTCTTGCAATCTCTTTTCTTTTCTCTCTTTTGATTTTTCTTTGTGCCCCATTTCTCTATCTCTCTCTGTGGCACTAATTAATGAAGCTTTGGAATAATGGTAGAACTTTCAAGGAGATGTAGCTTGTATCACATAATTACTCCGCATGCAAAGGACCAAATTGGTTCCCATGCATGCCACGTTGTTGGTACAAGCACTTATTTTGGCATTTGGAACTAAACTTGAGGTCAGAAAATATTAAGTGATTTTTGTTTCAGGCCCCTCCAAAAGACCAAAATTATTGGTTAATGAATTAGTTGTTGATAAATGATGTTAACCCGTCTACTAAAATTATTGGTGAATGAATCTATAAAAATTGCATTATTCTTCAATGAAAATTTTCTAATTTTATTTTTTCAATCATATCTTTAATGCAATGATTGATGAGATCATTGATAAATTTGATAATGCAAATTTGATAAAAACTTTTAATGTTTGATTTATTATTTGACATCACAAATTAATTACTCTTAGAACTGATTTAAAAAAAACAAAAATATCAAAATGAAATACTATAAACAAATTCATTTTTTATATAAAGTGTAATTTAAATGAAAATTTGACTATCTTATGGCACAAACGTTTAGTTTATATATTTAAGCAAAAATTCAAAGACTTTGTGTCAGATGAAGTTCTTTGACCCTTTATATTTATCAAACTTTGAAGTCTATGTTAAATATATAAAGGAAAAATAAAGAAACAAAAGGAATATAGGTGCCGAAGGAGCTAAAAACATCTTAAAACTAATACATATGAATATATGTTGTCCTTTCCCTATAGCCTCTTGGATTGTACAAAATTATTCTATTACATTTAGAGACAATTAGTCTAGGTACAATTACTAATAACTTATATATGAGAAGTCTCAATCCTTAGATGTTTTCAAGTCTTTCAAGACTGGAGTTGAACCTCAACTTGGAAAGAAAATCAAGGCTACCAAATTTTACCAAGGCATTGAATATTATGGCAGATATGACAGATCAAGAAAATGACAACATCGAAGGCCCTTTTCACTTTTCCTCAAAGAGTGTGGAATTATTCAGAAATACACCTTGCAGGACAATCCTAGCATGAATGATGTTGGAGAACGATGAAACTCAACTCTTAAGGATATGATATGAAGTATGACGAGTCATCCCTCTTACCATAGTCTTTTTAGGAAAAAGTTTTAAAAACCACAATTTACATCCTTAATATGGTGCAATTTAAAGCAGTTAAAAAAAACCCATGAGCTTGGACTAGAAAAAGTCAAATATTAAACACTTGCACATTTGAGGTTGTTTAGTTGAGGCATGGCCTTAGAAGCCACATGAAAGAAAACTAGATTCAATATGAGTTAGTTGTTATTTTGTTGGCTAAGTTGAACGCTCTTAAGGCTCTAACATTTATGATCCCTCTTCGAGATATTTTTTGAGACACAAAACAAGATATTTGAGGAAAGTGAGTTTGGGAAGGAAGAGAACATAAGGGATGTTGTCTTTCAGGAAGAACATGTTACTAACAGTGAACAAGTTCTTGTACCTATTATCATTTAATGAATAATTTGGGCAATAGAAAATAATTTTTAGAATATTGTTCCTAACAATATCCCAAAACAAGTCAACAATGAGGTTCTCTCTCAAGTACCTATAAAGAAAATTTAACAACTTTAAGAAATGGAAGTTTCGTTAGGAAGATCCAATAGAGAGAGGAGAAATGCAATCTCTAATGATTATATTGTATTTCTTCAAGAATACGGGGAAAGAATCAGTTCAAAAAAGGATGGTTCATTCAACCTTTGTCAAGCTATGCAAAGTTCTAAATCTCAAAAGTGGATTGATGCCATGAAAAACGAGATGAAATCATGCATGATAACAACATTTTGAATGTTGTCGAATTACTTGAAGGCGTGAAACCTATTAGTTGCAAATGAATATTTAAAACCAATAAGGATTTAAAGGGTAATATTGAGAAGTATAAATCTCGTCTAGTTGCTAATGGTCACTCTAATAAAGAAGATATTGAATATAAATGAACCTTCTCTCAAGTATCTTCGAAAGATTATTATTGAACAATATTACCACTAGTAGCTCATTTTGATTTAGAGCTCCATTAGATCGATGACAAGGTTGTATTTCTAAATGGTGACATTGAAAATGATCTATATGGTGCAACCAAATTTTTTTGTTCCATGACTTAAAGTCTATGGTATGTAAATTAAAGAAAACCATATTATATGGCCTTAAGCAAGCTTCTCGCCAATGGTATCACAAGTTCCATCAAGTCAATACCTCATATGGTTTTGAAGTGAATAAATTATTGTGTGTACCAAAGTTTCATGATAGGAAAATTATATTCTTAGTATTATATATCGATGATATGCTGCTTGTCAGCAATGATATGAGATTATTGTATGCGACCAAGAGAATTCCAATGAAGAATTTCAAAATGAAAGATCTTGGAAAAACTTATTTTATGTTAAGTACTCAAATACTAAGAGATTGTTCTCTAAGTATCCTACGATTGTCACAATATAACTATATTTATAACATCCCATATAGATTCGATATGAAAAATAATAAGCCAGTAGATACCACATAGATAAGGGAGATACATTTAGTCTCGAGCAGTATCCAAAAATGACATCGAAAGATATGAGATGCAAAATATTCCCTATGCATCTCCATTAGAAAGTCTAACCTATGCTTAAGTTTGTACACATCTCGAGATAACATTTGTCATGAGAATTTTGGGAAGATATTTGAGAATCCTATAATGCATCACTAGAAGACAATCAAACATGTAATGGGTTACTTGAATAGAACAAAGAAGTACATGCTTACTTATCGAAATTTTGACAATTTAAAGATCATTGGGTACTTTGACTCAGATTTTGTCTGATGTCGAGATAGCAAATGCTCCACGTCTGGATATGTCTTTATGTTGACTGAATAGATTATATCTTGAAAGTCTGCTAAAGATATACTCATAGCTCCTTCAACCATGGCTATTGAGTTAATGGCTTGTTATGAGGCATCGGAGAATGGGATACGGTTACAAAATTTTATCATTGGCTTACTTGTGGTTGATGGCATTGACAGACAATTGAAAATTTATTGTGACAATAAATCTACATTTCTTTACCCCAGCGACAATAGGAGTTCTACAAAGTCAAAATTTATTGACATCAAGTTTGTTGCTATTAAAGAAAGTGTTCAAAATAGAGAAATTTCATAGAACATATAAGAACAAATTCTAGGTTAGCGATCCATTGACTAAGGGTTTGATACGTAAGGTCATTCATGAGTATATTGATCGTATGAGTGTTTTTCCTGAAGTATAGGGATTGTAAAAAACCCGGACCTGTGGTTACCTATGAGTAAAATCCACATGGGTATAGACACGAGTTATAAACGAGTACCGCGAGTTTTAGAAATGAATTCTTTAAGATACATGCAATATATGCGAGCGAGCGCATGTATAGAAGTGCTTGTGCATGAAGGTAACCATAATATATAAAATTACTTTATCTTATTGAATTTGAATTTTAAATTTATGGTTTAATTTAGTGGTGTATATTGTACACTCTACTAAAACAATATTGTTTTTATTGTCCTTTTCTTTTTGATAACAAGTATATCACAAACAAAATGTCCAAAAAGTAACATTGTTTGAAAGATTTTAAAATTTTAAAGCACCTAACGTATACCTTTGGGTTCCCGCTAAAACCCGCTGAAAACTCATAAGCGGGTAGGGTAAAATTTTTCGTGTGTGGATCGGGTAGCAAAGGTAGTTACTACCTACTCGTGTCTGTTTCTATCCATAATAGGATAACTTAGTTTAGTGGGAGTCTACATGTTTTATTGTTAACTTTGGACATCTTATATAAAGTGGATTGATGCCATGAAAAACGAGATGAAATCATGCATGATAACAACATTTTGAATGTTGTCGAATTACTTGAAGGCGTGAAACCTATTAGTTGCAAATGAATATTTAAAACCAATAAGGATTTAAAGGGTAATATTGAGAAGTATAAATCTCGTCTAGTTGCTAATGGTCACTCTAATAAAGAAGATATTGAATATAAATGAACCTTCTCTCAAGTATCTTCGAAAGATTATTATTGAACAATATTACCACTAGTAGCTCATTTTGATTTAGAGCTCCATTAGATCGATGACAAGGTTGTATTTCTAAATGGTGACATTGAAAATGATCTATATGGTGCAACCAAATTTTTTTGTTCCATGACTTAAAGTCTATGGTATGTAAATTAAAGAAAACCATATTATATGGCCTTAAGCAAGCTTCTCGCCAATGGTATCACAAGTTCCATCAAGTCAATACCTCATATGGTTTTGAAGTGAATAAATTATTGTGTGTACCAAAGTTTCATGATAGGAAAATTATATTCTTAGTATTATATATCGATGATATGCTGCTTGTCAGCAATGATATGAGATTATTGTATGCGACCAAGAGAATTCCAATGAAGAATTTCAAAATGAAAGATCTTGGAAAAACTTATTTTATGTTAAGTACTCAAATACTAAGAGATTGTTCTCTAAGTATCCTACGATTGTCACAATATAACTATATTTATAACATCCCATATAGATTCGATATGAAAAATAATAAGCCAGTAGATACCACATAGATAAGGGAGATACATTTAGTCTCGAGCAGTATCCAAAAATGACATCGAAAGATATGAGATGCAAAATATTCCCTATGCATCTCCATTAGAAAGTCTAACCTATGCTTAAGTTTGTACACATCTCGAGATAACATTTGTCATGAGAATTTTGGGAAGATATTTGAGAATCCTATAATGCATCACTAGAAGACAATCAAACATGTAATGGGTTACTTGAATAGAACAAAGAAGTACATGCTTACTTATCGAAATTTTGACAATTTAAAGATCATTGGGTACTTTGACTCAGATTTTGTCTGATGTCGAGATAGCAAATGCTCCACGTCTGGATATGTCTTTATGTTGACTGAATAGATTATATCTTGAAAGTCTGCTAAAGATATACTCATAGCTCCTTCAACCATGGCTATTGAGTTAATGGCTTGTTATGAGGCATCGGAGAATGGGATACGGTTACAAAATTTTATCATTGGCTTACTTGTGGTTGATGGCATTGACAGACAATTGAAAATTTATTGTGACAATAAATCTACATTTCTTTACCCCAGCGACAATAGGAGTTCTACAAAGTCAAAATTTATTGACATCAAGTTTGTTGCTATTAAAGAAAGTGTTCAAAATAGAGAAATTTCATAGAACATATAAGAACAAATTCTAGGTTAGCGATCCATTGACTAAGGGTTTGATACGTAAGGTCATTCATGAGTATATTGATCGTATGAGTGTTTTTCCTGAAGTATAGGGATTGTAAAAAACCCGGACCTGTGGTTACCTATGAGTAAAATCCACATGGGTATAGACACGAGTTATAAACGAGTACCGCGAGTTTTAGAAATGAATTCTTTAAGATACATGCAATATATGCGAGCGAGCGCATGTATAGAAGTGCTTGTGCATGAAGGTAACCATAATATATAAAATTACTTTATCTTATTGAATTTGAATTTTAAATTTATGGTTTAATTTAGTGGTGTATATTGTACACTCTACTAAAACAATATTGTTTTTATTGTCCTTTTCTTTTTGATAACAAGTATATCACAAACAAAATGTCCAAAAAGTAACATTGTTTGAAAGATTTTAAAATTTTAAAGCACCTAACGTATACCTTTGGGTTCCCGCTAAAACCCGCTGAAAACTCATAAGCGGGTAGGGTAAAATTTTTCGTGTGTGGATCGGGTAGCAAAGGTAGTTACTACCTACTCGTGTCTGTTTCTATCCATAATAGGATAACTTAGTTTAGTGGGAGTCTACATGTTTTATTGTTAACTTTGGACATCTTATATTAGTTTTATGCATAATAAAGTTGATAATTTATTATTCTATTTTGAACTTTGCTTATGTATTTTTGTGCATAATTATTGTGTTACAATTCAAGATTTTGGATTGATATTACTAAAGACTATGTAAAAGGTACGTTTGAGAAGTCATGTAAGCCACTATCCGGAACCTCTAGAGACTAGGGCAACTCAACCGATTTCATATTCCAAGACTTGTTCACCAAAATGGAGTTAAACGAGAAAGACCTCTTACCTTATGATGGACAGCTGGTCGGATTCACTGGGCAAGGGATCACTCTTAGTAAATGATAGAGACCTTTTCGCATGGTCCGCTGCGGAGATGCCTGGAACTGACCCGTTAGTCATTTGCCACCAACTTGCAACAAACCCGGGAGCAAGACCGATGGCCCAAAAGAAAAGGAAGATGGGTGCCGAGAGGACAACCGAGGTTACTCAGAAAATATCTGAACTTCTAGAAGTCAGGTTCATCCGAGAGATCATGTACACGACCTGGTTATCCAACATAGTGCTGGTCAAGAAAACCCGTCCGGGAAGTGGAGAATGTGTGTGGATTATACGGATCTGAACAAGGTATGTCCGAAAGACTTGTATCCTCTCCCGAATATTGATCACCTTGTCGACAACTCCTCCAGATATCCATTTTTATCATTCATGGACGCTTATTCTGGATACAATCAGATACCCATGTATCCCCCATATCAAGAAAAACTACCTTTATTACACCCAAGGCGACCTAGTATTATACGGTCATGCCTTTTGGGCTAAAAACACAGGGGCCACATATCAAAGAATGATGAGTACTATGTTTAAGGATAAGACTGGGAAGCGTATGGAGGTCTACATGGACAACGTGATTGCCAAAAGTTTGCCAGTAGAAGACCATGTAACCATCCTGGACGCCGTTTTTAGCCAGTTGCGTAAATTCAATATGCACCTCAATATGGAGAAGTGTACATTCGTGTTTGAAGCCGACAAGTTCTTAAGATTTTTGTTAACAAGTCATGGCATCAAGGCAAATCCAGCAAAATGTCAGGCTGTTATCAACATGTGCAGCCCGCGGTCGGTCAAAGAGATCAAACAGTTGAATGCGCGGTTGACGGTACTATCTAGATTCCTCCCTACATCCGCCAAACATTCCATCCTACTCTTTCAATTGCTCAAAAAGAGAAAAACTTTCGACTGGTCAGATGCCTTTGAAGAAGCCTACCAGACCTTTAAACAATAATTGGCTACTCCTCCCATGCTTTCTAAGTCTGAACTTGCTGAGACACTATATGTCTACTTAGAAGTAACGGAAGAGGCCGTGACAACTGCTCTAGTTAGAGAAAGTGAAGAAGGTCAGCACCCGGTATATTTTAGTAGCAAGGCCTTGCAGGGTCCGGAGCTTAGATACCAGAAATTAGAACAAATCGCCTATGCCCTCTTGGTGGCAACAAGACGGCTAGGACAATATTTTCAATCCCATCTTGTGGTGTTCAGAACCAATCAACTAATCCGTCAAATCCTACACAAGCCAGAGCTAGCCAGTCGAATGATCTCTTGGTCTATTGAGCTCTCACAATTTGATATAAAGTACAAGCCCATGACAGCTATCAAGAGCCAAGTCTTGTCCAATTTTTTTGTCGAGCTGACCATGCAACCCAATAGCCCTAGGAAGATATGGACCATCTATGTCGAAGGATCGTCCAACCCTCTGGGCAATGGAGATGGTATTTTGTTGGATAATGGCCAAGGGGTGATCATTGAGCACTTGTTGGCCTTCACTTTCCTACATCAAACAACTAAGCCGAGTACGAAGCATGCATTGGTGGTTTACAATTGGCCAGAGAGGTCAGAGCAGAAAAGGTGTCCATATGCAGTGATTCTCAGCTCACCTTGTCTCAGATTACGGGTGCCTACCAAACATTATTGGGAAAATATCTAGCCAATGTTAAAGAACTGATGGCCAAATTTGCAAAAGCCTTCATCCAACATGTCCTAAGGGAACAACACGTCCGGGCAGATATCTTATCTAAACTGGCTAGTATGAAGAGTCCGGGCAACAATAGATTGGTGGTCCAGGGAACAATTTTGTGACCCAATGTCATGGCGGTTGAAAAGATACAGATCCCAGACAACTAGACCAACCCCATCATCAGGTATTTGCTCAATGGCGACCTCCCTACCGACCAAAAAGAGTGGTAGTGGTTCCGAAGGCACAGTTCATGGTTTACAATAGTACAAGGTTTTTTGAATCGCCGAGATTTTTATGCCTCCATGCTTAAATGCCTCGACCCCGATAGGGCGCGATACGTCTTCCAGGAGACTCATGAAGGAAGTTGTGGCCACCATCTCGACGCATCATCTTTGGCCTAGAAGGTGCTCCAAGCAGGGTATTATTGGCCGACCATGGAAAACGATACCTCCGATTTAACCAAGAAATGCATACCCTGCCAGTTTTTTGCTGACCTCCACAAGGCCAAATTTGCAAAAGCCTCCATCCATCCAACAAGGCCCCTTGGGTCACTGATAATGGGACTCAATTCTCATATTGGAAATTCGGAGAGTTGTTATCATGTCTTCACATTAAGCAACATTTCACTTCGGTTGAGCACCTTCAGACCAACGGTCAGGCTGAAGCGGCTAATAAGGTCCTCCTACAAGGAATAAAATTGGAGGCCATAGGATCATGGCCAAAATAGTTGCATCACGTCCTCTGGGCTTATCTCACAACTCCTCACTCTACCATCGGGGAATCACCCTTCAACCTTACTTATGGGGCCGAGGCCATGATCCCAGTAGAGATCGACGAGCCTACCTGGTGGACATTACAATTTGATGAAACTTCCAACTCAACTATCCTGAGGCACAATCTAGACTGGATAGAAGAGAAAAGAGATCAGGCTCGAATCAGAGAGTCTTCCATCAAAAGATGGACTGCTGATAAGTATAATGCAACTGTGGTACCCTGAGACTTTGAAACCAACAGTTTAATGCTCTAAAGGGTAGACATCGACAAAACCAAAGGCAAGCTAGCACCTAATTTGGAAGGCCCCTACCGAGTTACTGATAAGACCAGCAAGGGGGCTACAAACTTGAAGACCTGACATGAAGAGAGATCCCCCACACTTGGAAGGCAACAAACCTATGACAGTTTTTCGCTTAAAAATGTAAATTTTGTGTATTAGTTCTTTCAGTGGCTAAACAAATGATATAATCAAATCAGACTTATATGTTAGTGAGGGATTGTTCACATGTTCTTCACAGGCCATAGACGGGTCACCAATCATACACTCCTCAAAGGCGTGGACTAGTCTCCATTTGATAGTGGTTCAATCCCAAAACCCAAGCGATGACCAAATCCTCTTGGTCGCTAATCATACACCCCTCAAAGGCGTGGGCTAGTCCCCCATTGACGGCGGTTCAATCCCAAAACCCAAGCGAGGAATAAGTACCCTTCAAAGGCGTGGGCCAATCATCCACCCCTCAAAGGCGTGGGCCAGTCCCCCTTTGACAGCGGTTCAATCCCAAAACCTAAGTGAGGACCAAGTCCCCTTGGTCGCCAATCATACACCCCACAAAGGCATGGAGGAGTCCCCCTTTGACGGCGGTTCAATCCCAAAACCCAAGCGAGGACCAAGTGCTCTTGGTCGCCAATCATACACCCCACAAAGGCGTGGGCCAATCCCCCTTTCACGACGATTCAATCCCAAAATCCAAGCGAGGACCTAGTCCACTTGGTCGCCAATCATACACCCCACAAAGGCCTCGGCCGATCTCCAATTGACGGTGGTTCAATACCAAAACCCAAGCGAGGAACAAGTCCCCTTGGTTGCCCATAATACACCCCACAAAGGCATGGGCCAGTCCCCCTTTGACGATGGTCCAAGTCAAAAACTCAAGCGAGGGCCAAGTCTTCTTGGTCGTCAATAAGACACCCCTCAAAGGCGTGGGCCAGACCCCCTTTGATGGCAGTTGACCAATCTTATCCAAAACAACCTGACCAATTTGAATATACATTACGCGGAGAACATAACTTTGTTTGATAAATATTATCCTACGTTATGGTTCAAATCCATTGATGGAGGTTTGGGCTATCATTTTTGGAATTATTGAGATTTATCCGACCACTCATTACTTATGATTATCTGACATTTCCACTCAGGTTCAGTCATGGACATACCGACCAGTCATTATGTTAATAGGTTATCCTACGTTATAATTCAAATTCATTGATGGAGGTTTGGGCTATCAATACCCTAAGATTCATCCGACCACTCATTACTTATGATTATTTGACACTTCCACTCACGTTTAGTCATGGAATTCCCGGCCAGTCATTATGTTAATGGTTACCTTATGTTATGACTCAAGTTCATTGATGGAGGTCTGGACGATCACTATATGGAAATATTAAGATGAATCCGACCAATCATTACTTAATTATGCAAATCATTACTTATCCAAAATTATTTTTCAAATTCAGTGATGGATACTTGGACAATTACCTTCAATTATGAAAATCACTTGTTATATATCAGCTGGAAATAAAATGAGATACAAATTAATAGGGCAGGGTAAAAAGAAAAAGGGGCAGTCTTCATTCTTTCATTAAAAGTCGGATTAAATCTGACCAGTTACATAAACAAGGAAATACAAATTATGACCCCCATCACTTCTACCCGCAACAGGAAGCTTTACCAGGCCCTCCTCCTCCTCAGCAACCAACTTCCCCTCGGGAGTGACCCTGACATTGATCCTAGTCCAAGACCAGTCAGCATCAGGGAAAAATAATCAGACTTGGGAAAAGGCGTTGTCCCACCCTGCGTTAGCAGCCACAACGACATCATCCTCCAGGTCTTGATAAGACATCTTCAGCTGGGTCAGTTCATTGGTCAGCCAAGATATGTCAGCCCTGACCGTCTCGTCCCATTCCTCCGACAACCTCAACTTGGCCTCAAGTTGACGCCTCTCCTCTTCAGCCCGACCAAGGTGGTCTTCTAAAGCACCTAGCTCCCATTGGGTAGACCCCATTTCCACCTGGGCCTTCCCCCGACTTCTCAAAATTTCCTCAGCAACTCGGTCACGGGATTGGAATCCATGGTCTCCAACACCCCCGAGTTAAGCAATCCAGTTTCAACCGCCTTGGGGACTAGATACAAGAAAGAATGTTTGGCAGGAGCTTTTCCTTTGTCGCTCGTGGGGGTCCTCCCTTTGGCAGGATCTTCAGGTTGAGGAATAGGAAACCCTATAGGTTCAACTTCATCCCTGGTTAGATGAACCGGATGGACATTCACCGGGGTAGGAATAACGGTGATTAGAGGCTCAAAACAGATAGGTAAAATTTCTGCTGGTCCGATGGATGAGCCCTCCCTCGGGGTAAGTTCTAGGCGAGCAGGCGAATCAAATTTCGCCTTTTTCATGACATGTGCAGCACTCTTCCTCTTCAAGGAAGCCCTCCTCAAGAGCCCTGATCGGTCAGATTGATCACCCATAGCAGCTACTGGAAAAAAAGAAAAAAAACAAGTCAGATAATGTAAAAACTACAAAAACCAAGCATAAAAACCTAGGTGCTCACCGACTTCTGCCTAAAAAATGTGATCCCCTTGGACCAACTTATAGCACACTATAATCTGACCTTCCTCTATCCAAGATAACATCTCATCTGCAAGCTCCCTTTCCCGAGGATTCAACTAGTCATATGAAAAGCTAAAAGATTTAGTCGATCTCTGGTGTATCCCCGTGTTCTAGGAGAATGGGAACCAGGGCAGACCATCAGGCCCATACACCTAGGACTAATGATCACCCTGGACTGTTACCCAAAAAAACTCGATTTTCCAACCCTTCACAAACCCCTCGAAAGGCTAGAAGAGAGCACGCCTGTTTCTAGACTGGATTGATGTCCTCTCATGCCGACCCACGTCATTCTCATCTTTGTTGGTGATATGCCCCACCCGGAACATCCAAAAGAATGGGCGAAGTGTACATGGATGTTCCATGAGCTCACAAATATCTTGAAGGCACGGATAAACCCCCAAGAGTTGGGATGAGGTTGAGAAGGGGCTACTTGGAGGTGTTGCAACACTTCGACATACCATCCATCAAAGGGAACCCTCACTCCAATCTGGCAACAGACGTACTCATACATATAAAAGCTACGTCGATTGTTGCATTTCAAAAATATGTCTTGACAAACCCGTTCCTTTTTAGATGGGCTCCACCATACGATGTCTTAAGATGGGTAGGCTAACACATCCACATTAGGGTGCTTGTTCGTAGAGTAAAAAGGGGTGCTGCCAACAACATCTCAATCTACCCACCTATAAGGAGATTCTGGGCCCATCGTCTTTGACAGATGGGTGTATTGGTCGACACAATCAGTAAAGTTCCTCCCGATATGTGACTTGTTGCTAGAAGAAGTGTCAGACTCCAACTAGATACGCCATCCAAGACAGAACCCCACTTCTCGCAAAAGACTGCCCCGTCCAGCACAACAACCTCATCCCTGCCATCTTTACCCCTCAGGTCACGCATAAGGGCAAGAAGAGGCAGTTGTCGACCCTCGTATAGACTGGCGCCTTTGGTGACAAGAAATAGGGGTAGTAAAAACTGGCGGGGGTTCAAACAAGCTCTCTAGCTCGTCAGAACTACAGTCTCCGTAGGATATAATTAAAGAAGTAAAAAGAGGAAATATGAATTACCGGTTGAAAGGAAAGAAGCCTCTAGAAGGAAAGATTATTCTCCCGGATTCAGAAATGATGAGAGATTCGGCAAGAAAAATCGCGAGTAAACAAAATGGAGAACATAGAAGAGGAGAAACCCTATTTATAAGGAAGGACCCAAGCCTAGATCTCCTAGAGGCCCAATCCAAAAACGCATCTACCCGTCTAAAATCACTTAAGCGATCCAATGGTAGCCCAAGAACCTAGGCGGTTGACTTGAAACGAGCAGACACATTGATTGGATATTCCAAATGTTCAGGCAGAATGCCAAACGTCCCTCCATGTGTCCGAAAAGGACATATAACCATCATGACCTACTCCTGGATGTAGATGCTACCCTTGTCCATCAGATCGGAAAATTTTGAGTCTACCAGCTTGGTCCGCTTTCGACCGACCTAATAGACTGGGGCAACTGTTCCACCCCGGATAAATCCGAGTTTTTCCTAGCCCGCCTCGGGTGCATGCATATGTATAACCCTACCATTGTTTACCCGCTCATGGCGGACCAAACCCGCCATAAGCACCATAAATGACCATCACATGAGTCTGAGTGAATTAAGGTACAATTGCATTTCAGTATTCTTATGCCACGGTGGAAGGCTTACAAAAAACTAAAATCATCTCATAACAACATCTACATGCATATCATGCAATCACGCACTCGGTCATATAAAAGAATTAAGAAAAAAAAATCATTTCATATGAGCATCTACACATAAAAAATGCATTTATCCTTGCACTCATGCATGTCATACACACATGTATAAATCTTTCTCATACAGTCATCCATTCACTGACACATATTTGAAAGGACTAACATCTTTTTTTAGGATTTTTTACAAACGATGTCTTGTTTTGTTGTTGAAAGATTTTTCTTGTTTGGTAAGGCAAGTTTCTGATCAATTTATTTAGTTATTGGTTTATTCTTTGCTCGCCATCTCAGCTTTGTCAGAAAGAATTTCCAACACCGATATAATGGTTTCAAGAATATTCCATTTGATTAAAAACTTAGCTTTATTGAATTAGTAACAACTTGATACCATCTCGGCTTTGTTGGAAAAAATTTCCAACACCGGTTTACTAGTTTGAATTTAGCAAATTAACACAAGTGATAATGAGTGCTATTTATTTTCATTTTTATTAACAGAACTACTTCATTATGGAAGGTTGGTAGAGAATAAATGAATAAAGCAATAAATAAATGTTAGTTGCGGAAATGTAAATGACATAAAGCAAATGTTAGTTGCGGAAAGTAAATGACTGAAAATAAAAGTTAGTAGTTAGATCACTCATTATGACTGTATATTTTTCCTTTTCACAAAGATAAAATTTATGAATCAAATTTAGTAGTTAGATCACTCATTATGACTGTATATTTTCCTCTTTCAAGAATCAATTGTAGTATAGTATAGGGTTATGTCGAACCACATGAAATTTCCAAATAGAACATTATTATAAACATGATATATTACTAATAAAGTTTGAACATATTTTTGGTTTGATTTTGTTTATGAAATTTGAACAAGTAAACATAAACGTAAACAACGAATATGCACAAATTCTTGTGGAGAAAATTAGTTTGAATAATGGAAATATTTCTTAGCATGTTTCTTATAAAAAATGTTTATGAAAGTTATGTGTTATACTTTGGTTATTCCAAACATCAGTTCATAAAATTTCCCCAGTCCCCCGGCGAGAAAAAGTGATTTTCAATCCTTGCAAAATACACTATTCAATAGAAATCTGTCACTCGATGAAATAAGTTGTCACACCTTATTTCAGGCTTCGTAAATATCGATTAGCCTTGATTACAAGTTGATGAAAATAGATGCTTTGATTTGCCAAATGAACTAAGGTGTATTCCTACTTTTTAGTTCATTTGTCAAGACTTTAAAAAGAAGCATTTTGGATCTTGAAATCAAGTTTTAGGTGATCAAGCTAAAACCGCAATAAGCACTTTCTAAAGACTTGAAATTTCCAAAGTAATAACTTAAACATGATTCAACATAATGAAACAAGAATTTGCTTGAAATATTAGTGAGCCAAAATTCAACTATAATTTATGAGCATTAGTCATCTTAATCCAAGGATTTAAGACACTATACCATGCACAAATGAGATTGGAAAATTGATTTTTACATCTCATTTGATTACTCCTTCTCCTCTTGAATTATGAGGAAATTACAAATAAAATTACCTAAGCTACTTTGGAGTAGAACTTCTCCAAGAAATTACAATGAAGAAAGTGTAGAAAAAGAGAGAAATTCTGATGGAGACATGAATGTGAGAATGTATGTGAAAAATGGAATGCTTAAAGTGTGTTGAAGTGCCTCCTATTTATAGGAATTTTCTGCCATCGCCAAGCTGCTATCTTCCATTGTCAAGCTGCTGACCAAACCCTTCAATATGAGTTTGGCCACTTGCCTAAGCAGCTTAGTCACCTGCTTGGGGCTAAGTCACCCAAGCTATGGTGAGCTACTTGCCCAGCTACTGTGAGCTACCTCTGAAAAGCCTATGGAGGCTACTTGGAATGAGGTCATGCATGATGTCATGGTTGCTTGGTGGCTAAGTCAACTTGACCAACTTGCTGAGTGCAACCGCCAAGCTCCTATTTGGCCCCGCTAAGTTGCTTGCTTGAGAAGCTTTGATCGTGCTGATGGTGATGTGGCTTGGTGCTTGCTGACTGGCCAGGTGTGTGGTTCCAAGCTGGGAGGTCCAGGTGCCATACTAAGCTGCTTAATGAGCACTTAGCGTGTGCCATGCGTATGGTGGCTTGTGCCAGGCTTTTGTTTTGACCGTGCCGGATTGAGTTTGACCGTGTGAGGTTGGTTCTGACCGTGTCAGGTTGGTGTCCAAGTCAGCTAGGCGAGGGTTTGGTCCAAGCTAAGCTGCTTAGTGAGCAGCTTCATGTTGACTTCATGCTTTCCACATATGCCAAGTTTTGTTGGGTCATGCTTAAGGCTAAGCATATAGCTCGCCATGTCAAGCTTAAGCATGTCATGTGTGGATCATTTTGGCCTATTTTGAGCACTTTTCTTGCACTTCATTATTTCATCTTTTTCTACCTAAATCCTACAAAATAAAGTAAAAAAGATATACACAAAGCAAATATACAAGATTGTGATATTTTATCCGAAAAGTGTTGAATTAAGTTGCTTTTCTCAATTTTGCCAAGGATAAGTGCCATAAAAAGTGTATGAAATTTAGGCATTTTTTGCACTTATCAACTCCGGCCAACTTAAGACTTTGTTTGTTCTCAAACAAATGGTAAAACACATCCGAATTCAAGACTTGGCTATTTTTTCAAGATATGACTGACATGATTTCAAATTTGCTTAAGCATGATCAAAAAATGTTTTCAATGATATTTTTTATGATTTGTGAATTTTTTACACATATTGTTCATCAAAATTATGTAACAATTTACCAAGTAAATATTTTTCAATCAAAAACTGTTTTTGCATACAAGTTCAAAATTGGAACTTCAAAGGGGTAAGTGTTTCACTCAAAATTTCAACATTTTATTATAGTAATTTGAACTTGTTTTCTGTCTCACCTATTCTCTTAAATTGCATAATTAATCAAGGATCACTAAGGTCTTATTTTCAGTTTTAATGAGGCTTGGTTTGGATAATCATGGTTTTTCTAGACAATCAAGTTAAGTTCAAGTAAAAGAGAGTATTTTGTAAAAAAAATAATTCTCAATTAAGCACTTCACTCTACTTTTTTCCATAATTTTCTTTTCCAACCTCTTAGGTTTTGAACCTTGGCTCTTTTTGACTTTTCTTTGTATTTCTCAATCTCGTTTTGTTTTTCAATTTCTTTTACAACTTTTTTGTTGTTTTTGTAAAGAGATTGAGAAAAAAAATCTTTTTCTTTTTAAGAAGCCAAGTCCACCAATTCCCCCCAACTTGATTCTTTCAAACACCCATTTAAAAATTAATGCTCTCTTTGAACATTATTTTCAATTTCGGTTTCATGGGATAATTTGAAAAAATGATTTACTTTGTTTGGCTCAAAGGGGCTTACCAAAGGATAATCTAATTTTTTGTTAGACTTTTTGGCCATTTGGTTCAACTAAAGAAATAACATGCATTGATCACTTCCTATCAATGTTATGCAATTAAGAGATTTAAAGACTCAAACAAGTTTAATTAGACAAATCAAATGGTGATTTAACTTTGATCCTCACGTGTTTGACTCACTCCCTCACTTGTCTTGGATTTACACTTCTTATTTATAAAATGTTTGCAAAGATTATGTTATACAAATTTGAATTCCATTTGCAAAAGATTTTAAGTTATGACATTATGTGATGTTTTCACAATTTTTTTAGCATATATCTCATTTTGCTCAATAAAAGCTTAGGTCAAGATATGCTTAGCAATTTCTAATCATGTAATCATGCCACAATTTCTTCATTTAGCCACTTTGATTTCGGTTTTGAATTTTCTTTTTGAGTTTATGGACAACCAAATTATTTTTGAAGTAATTATACAATCTTATGTACACTATTAAATTTCTTTAAAACATTTCATATGCATTAAACCATGTTCCCCCTCTTTAAATGATGGCTTGTCCTCAAGCCAATGGAAATATTGGTTTCAAGGAGATGTTTGATGCATATGAACATTTTTAAATAATGACATAAAACTTTTAAACACAAAACATAGTAGCAACTTAAAACAACGTACCAAATATTTGAAATACAACATAAAGACAAATAATTTAGAAATTCATGTAAGGAAAAAGAGAAAACCGGAAAGAGCTTTCTCAATCTTCTTCTTCCTCCTCACTTGTGTCTTGTGATCTCCTTCGGGCCACTTAATGCTTGCCACAAATTCCTCATTGGATCCTCCTTTGAAGTTGGATTTTTTTCCAAAGATGATATGCAAGCTCTTGTAAATCCCTTTGATTCCTCGATAACACGCCTTTTGTTGTAGGTTTTGCATTTGTTGTTCTTGTCTTATGGCGTCTATTTTGGAATTCATTGTCTTTCCATGAGTAATTTGTTGATTATGGCTCAAATTGCCAAAAAATTTCCTAAGCTCAACCCGAGCTTTTGAGATGCTTTTCTCCTTGCAGTAAGTGCTTACATATGATGCATTGATTTCCATCTTCAAGGTCGTGACCTCCTTGTAAGGTCCACGTACTTGTTGATTCTTGCAAAGGTTAGTGATCAATGAAGGCATAATCATTGAAAGAACACCCCTCGTGATGCAATCCTAAATAACATTGGAGATGACTGCAACAATGTCAATAGAGTCTTCATCATATATAGAACTGATGAGCTTTGTCTTGGGGATTGGCAAATTAGAGACATGTGAAGATGGCCATATGTTGGACATCACAAAATGGCCCAAATTTGTGAAATTTGGGTCATACAAAATATGAAAATTGGCCCACTTTGATTGAGCTCCAAACCTTCTAAACATAAGCTTTTTCTGACATAAGCTTCATCACGTCCTTCCCCTTCCCCCGAATAGACAACACTTAACATTAATTGATAGGTGCACAAGTCATGATCATTTGTTAATGATGGGTTCCATGGGTTGCCCAAGTAGTCAGTTATCATGTACTTGTCATAATAAACTTGTGTCTCATTCACCCATGTATACTGATTCATCCTTGCCTCACTTGAAACGAAGGAATTGGTAAAAATTGTTTCACCACATCCAATGCGAACATCTTTTTGGGTACGACAAGCTTTAGCCAACCGTACCTCTCCACTATGAAAGTGAAGCCTCCAAATTCATCTTCATCCAAGTTGACAATTTTCTCCAAATTGGTTGCACTTTTTAGAGTTATTTCTTTGAACTTTTTCTTGGCATCTTTTGAAGCAAATTTGGTGTTCTTATCTTCATTAGTGACTTCCTTTCCTCTCCCTGATGAACTCCTACAGAATTGATAATTCGAACAAAATATTTTTTCTAAACCAAGCAGTTAGTCATTAAAATCAAGATTTGAAATTGTTTAGAGTATACAACATAATTTTACATTTTTGATTCAAATTTGTTACTTTGAGAACATTTTCATTCATGGCCGAATCCTTAAGGTTTTCACGAAGTCAACAAAAAAAATGTGATGCCTTATTCAAAAGTGCACAAGTTTCAAAAATAATAGTCAAGTTTGGATATTCAATGATGTTTCCATTCTTGGTGATTTTTGAACAAGTGTCATGCCAATATTCATCTATAGTATTCAGCTAACATGAGATTTCAAAGTGTTGATTTTTGAAATTTTTTGCAAAGAAATTCATGACTTTGAATTTTTGCTCATGTTTCCAACATATCTCATTCTTTATGGTTGAACCATTTTGATTTTCCACTTAACCAAAAAAGGCCCCTTTTGACACAATCTATTTCCATAAAAGTTTTTAAAGGCATATTTGTCTAAAGATATGTGTTTCAACCAAAAACACTATGATAGAAAGTTAAACAAAATTTAATTTTTTTCATGATCTAGATTTCTATCATTTGAAGGTGTGAGCATGAGATATTTCAAAAAAAATTAATCATGAAGAAATACATCTATTCAAGTTAAAACATATTCAACAACAAGCATATATACATCTCAACGAGTTTTGAACTAAAAATGATGAATTTTTGAAACTTTTTATGTTAGGTTTTCTTCAAAATATTTTCATTTGTTCAAAACATATTCCCAAATAATAAGCTTCAAAAAGAAGAAACAAGTATGAAAAAGTAAAGAGAAATGAGATACTTACATGATGATGAAGAACTTGAGAGGTTTTTAGGCAAAATGAAAGCTTTGTGATTTTGAAATTTTTTGAAAATGACTTGGTGCTTTCAAAATCAGAACTTTGAGTGGCTTAAAAAGAGTAGGAATCTTTGGTAAAAAGTTGATTTATGCAAGAGATATGAGGATAAGAAAAATCCTCTTTTGAGGGGATTTTTGTCCCCTTAGCCACATGGCCTGCGTCAGACAAGCGTTGAGCGTTAGGTCACCCTCGCTGGGCGGTGGATCTTTGGTAAAGGCTTGACTGAATTTGGTTGAGTCATGGCCATGAATTGGCCTTGGTTTAGGTCCTTTTTGATTTTTTGCAAGATTTTGACTTGGCCCAATAAACCATTCTTGAATTTTTAAATTTTCCCATTCTTTTTGAATTTTTGTTCTGATTTATTTCCTAAAACTCAAAAATTTTATTTTCAAAGAAAAATTAAATTTTTTTCTTTGATGATAAAAATTGTTCTTCTTTATGTAAAAAAATAAAACAAAATATAGAAGAAAGAAATGAATGGAAAAAACATATTATATATTCAAAATGTAGTGGGTTGCCTCCAAACAAGCGCTCGTTTAACATCAATAGCTTGACGCATGTTACCTATTTTAGCAGAATTCACCATATTTTTACCACTCAGATGAGCTTGGTTTAATCCTTAAGACAACATTAGAGTGCTCCCTCAGATTGACTTCTGTATTAGTTGAAAACGTTGATTTCTCATTTTCAGCTATTTATTTGGTCAGTTGCCCGATTTGAATTTCCATATTCCGCAGAGATGCATCAGTGTTTTTCTGGTTAGACATCATTTGCATGAACTGATTGAGTGTATCCTCTAGTTTAACATTTTTGTCTTATGTTGGGTGTTGGTACTGATTATTCCTCAAGTAGAATTGTGATGGCGGTTTTTGAGGATTGTCTTGTGTCCAAGGCTGATTCTCCTGAAATTGATTATTACCCCCTCGAGGATAATTATTTTGAAAGTCTTGTGTTGGATAATTGCCAACAAAATGGACTTCCTCATTTTACAATAGCCTACTTCATGATTGTCAACACAGTTGTCACACCTGAAACTTGCTTCTTCGAAGATTCCCGTAGTTGCCTACGTAGATCTTTAAGCTTTTGGTTCACTTCATCAAGCTGTTGTTGAAGTAATTTATGTTTAGCCAACATAGCATCTGTTGAGCTCAATTCGAGAATTCCACCTCTCCTAGGTGGTGGTCCTCTTTGGTTAACTTTTCTGGTCATTTCTCGCGGTGGTTTAGTCAAAAGTTGTACGCCAGCCGTTGCGTTCAGAATCCATTTGTGCCGTTGTTGTAATCCATTAATGAAGATATGGATTTGAGTTTGCACATCAAATCCATTATTTGGGAACTTTTTTAGCATAGATTTGAATCTAGCCCAAGATTCGCAAAGACTTTCCCTAGTAGGTTGAACGAAGGGGAATATAGTTGTCTTCAGATCCATAAACTTTCCTTGCAGAAAGTATCTGCTGGTAAATTTCTCCTCCACCAGGTTCCACACATTCTGAATATGTGGAGGTAGGTCTAGAAACCATGCTTTAGCTTTCCCTATTAGAGTTAAAGGAAAAAGCCTTAGAAATCTAGTTTCTTCTTCTGTTTATGATATTCCAGTAGTACCAACCAACTCATAAAATTTGATAAGATGGTTGTATAGATCTTCATGCTCCAGGGGGTAAATGGATTGGCATACATCAGCTGTACTAATCCATATTTCATTTCGGGAGTTCTTGGGGTACCAGATGGCCTCCCGATCCTTATCATATTTCTGCGTGTGAAATTGACAAATACACCAATTTTTGGCTAGTTGTCTGCCCTTGATCCTTCAGCGGTTTGTTGATTATTGGCAATTGATTCTAATTTTTTCTTGGCTTTCCTCTGGGCTTTCTTTTACTTTCATAGAGTTTTTTCAAGTTCTGGATAAAAAGAATATTCTACCTGTTTATTCTTGCAATACATGCACCAAATGAAATGTCTCCATTTTTTTTCCAAGAAGGTTATGATTAAGAATAGACAATATTTATAATTACAAAATCAAATTAATTTATACAAAAAAGTGAAAAATGTTTTTATACAAGATTATTAATAATATAGCATAGTAAATAATAATTTCTATTATTTAGCAATTCCCGGCAATGGCGCTAATTTGTTAAAAGATTTTTCTTGCTTGGTAAGGCAAGTTTCTGATCGATTTATTTAGTTACTGGTTTAGTTTTTGCTCGCCATCTCGACTTTTTTGAAAAGATTTTCCTACACCGGCATAATGGTTTCAATAATATTACATTTGATCAAAACTTAGCTTTATTAAATTATTAATAACTTCATACCATCTCAGCTTTGCTGGAAAGAATTTCCAACGCCAATTTACTGATATGAATTTAGCAAATTAACACAAGTGATAATGAGTGATATTTATTTCTATTTCCTTTTATTAACCGGACTAAATTCATTTATTAATTGAACTACTTCCTTATGGAAGGTTGGTAAAGAATAAATAAATAAAGCAATAAATAAATGTTGGTTGTAGAATTTAAATGACAGAAAATAAATGTTAGTTGCAAAAATAAATGACAGAAAATAAATGTTAGTAGTTAGATTACTCATTATGAATGTGAATTTTTCCTTTTCACAAAGATACAATTTATAAATTAAATTGCACTTTGATTCAAGGTTTATTTTTTTGTAATAAATAAAAATTATAAGTTAACATTTTACTATTTTACATTTGCGTCTCTTTCAAGATTCAATTGTAGTATAGTATAGGGTTATGCAGAACCTAAGGAATTGTCTAATAGAACATTATTATAAACATGTTATATTACTAATAAAGTTTGAACATATTTTTGGTTTGATTTTATTTATGAAATTTGAACAAGTAAACATAAAAGTAAACAACTAATATGCACAAATTCTTGAGGAGAAAATTAGTTTGAATGATGGAAATATTTCTTAACATGTTTCTTATGAAAAATATTTATGAACGTTATGTGTTATACTTTGGTTATTCCAAACATCAGTTCATGAAAGTTCCCCTAGTCTCCCGGTGAGAAAAACTGATTTTCAAACCTTGCAAAATATGCTAATCAATAGAAAACTCTCACTCGACAAAATAAGTTGTCACGCCTTATTTCAAGCTCCGTAAACATTGACTAGTCTTGATTACAAGTTGCTTAAAATAGATGCTTTAATTTGGGAAATTAACTAAGGTGTATCCTACTTTTTAGTTCAGTTGTCAAGACTTTAAAAGGAATCATTTTGGATCTTGAAATCAAGTTTTTGGTGATCAAGCTAAAACCGTATTCAGCACTTTGTAAAGAATTAAAATTGCCAAAATAATTACTTAAACATGATACAACATAATGAAACAAGAATTTACAAGAAATATTAGTGAGCCAAAATTCAACTAAAATTTAGGAGCATTAGCCATCTCAATCCAAGGATTTAAGACACTTTACCATGCACAAATGCGATTGAAAAATGGATTTTTACATCTCATTTGATTACTCGTTCTCCTCTTGAATTAAGAGGAAATTACAAATAAAATTACCTATGCTACTTTGGAGTAGAAATTCTTCAAGAAATTACAAAGAAAGTGTAGAAAAAGAGAGAAATTCGAATGGAGGTATGAATGTATGTGAAAAATTAAATACTTAAATTTTGTTGAAGTGCCTCCTATTTATAGGAATTTTCTGCCATCGCCAAGCTGCTAACCAAACCCTTCAACATGGGTTTGGTCACTTGTCCAAGCAGTATAGTCACCTGCTTGGGGTTAAGTCACCCAAGCTATGGTGAGCTACTTGCCCAGCTATTGTGAGCTACCTCTGAAAAGCCTATGGAGGCTATTTGTAGTGAGGTCATGCATGATGTCATGGTTGCTTGGTGGCTAAGTCAACTTGACCAACTTGCTGAATGCACACCACCAAGCTCCTATGTGGCACCGCTAATCTGCCTGCTTGAGCAGCTTTGACCGTGACGATGGTGATGTGGCTTGGTGCTTTCTGATCTGACCAGGTATGTGGTTCCAAGTTGGGAGGTCCAAGTGTCATGCTAAGTTGCTTAATGAGCACTTAGTGTGTGCCTTGCGTGTGGTGGCTCGTGCCAGGCTTGTGTTCTGACCGTACCAGATTGGTTTTGGCCGTGCTAGGTTGGTGTCCAGGTCAGCTAGGCGTGGGTTTGGTCCAAGCTAAGCTACTTAGTGAGCAGCTTCATGTTGACTTCATGGTTTCCACATAGGCCAAGTTTTGTTGGGTCATGCTTAAGGCTAAGCACATAGCTTGTCATGTCAAGCTTAAGCATGTCATGTGTGGATCATTTTGGCCTATTTTGAGAACTTTGCTTGCACTTCATTATTTCATCTCTTTTCTACCTAAATACTACAAAATAAAGTAAAAAAGAAATACACAAAGCAAATATACAAAATTGTGATATTTTATCCAAAATGTGTTGAATTAAGTTGGTTTTCTCAATTTTGCCAAGGATAAGTGCCATAAAAAGTGTATGAAATTTAGGAATTTTTGGCACTTATCATCTATACAGGCAGAGGTCATGGATTCTCAGCTAAGTGCTAGTAATGCTTATGTCAAGAAAGGGGTGAAGGCAGATTTCAAGATTGTCCGACTGTGTAGTATTAGAGTAATAGCTGAGATGATTCCCTCGGAAGTTCAAGTTGAGTTCCTAGAAGAGTACGAAAAGTTGTATGATCTATTGTTTGTTGATGTCAATGTTGTGACCCTCAATGCGCTGACTCAATTTTGGAATAGAGACCTAGGGGTTTTCGAGATGCCTCGTTTAGACACAATCCCAATGATCGAATAATATCAGTAATTACTTCTGACCCAGAGGGCTTCAAGGGATCTATATTCCAGGGGTGAAGCTCCAATCAATGTGATGAGGAAGATCGTTGGGCTAACTCCCTTAGACCGCATGGAGAGGAAAGAAAACCAGGAATGGTTGTAAAATGCTCTAGAGCGGCACTTATAGAAGTTGACGGTTCAAGGAAATTGGGCAGCAGCCAAACCTACGCTATCTTTGCTTATATATGGGTTGGTCTTATTCCTATCGATTCTTGATATGGACGGACTCGAGGCTATGGGAGTTTTCTACAAGGTACACAAGTGGAAGGTTGACCATATGCTTGCAACCTTAGGAGATATTTTCATAGCCCTCTCCAACTGTCACAGAAAGTGGTTCCATAAGATCCATTGTTGTGCTCACCTTTTCTATGTATGGATGAACACACATGTGCACGCCGTTAAACATCTAGCCTTCACCAACCGCGTCGTGATGGATTTTAATAGCATTGCACTCGAAGAAAAGATAGTTGTTCAATGGAAGGCCACTCTTGAGGGTCTCACTCCAAATGAGTATAGGTGGATGTGTTATTGGTGTCTGCTAAAGAACATGATAATTCAGTGTGGTTCGTACAATAACGTTCCTCTATTAGGCACTAGTGGATGTTTCTTCTACACACCAAAATTAGTATTGCGACAACTTGGACGGATGCAGATCAAACCAAGTGACGATCCTAGGGTGAAATCCATCTATATGGAGATGATGATGAGTTGATAAAGAATTCCAAGGAAGCCTGGGACAATCTTGTTGTCAGAGAGGATTAACAACAAGGAGCGACGAGAGTCTGCAGCATACCTTAGTATGATAGTTGGAGAGCAGCTAGGGTTGGAGAGGTAATCATCTTGCCACCTCTGCCAAGAGAAGAGAATCTATCCTCAAGGGAGAAAGAGCTCCAAGGTATAGTAGAAACCCTTTGGGAGCAAGTGAGCATTGTCAACAGCAAAAGACAAGATGCTCACATCAAAATATTAAGGAAAGACCATGAGATTGAGAAGCTAAAGAAGGAGCTAAAAATAGAAAATGAAACATATGTTCCAACTACTCTAAAAAGAGCCAAAACTGAAGCATCTGTCGAGATCTGTAAGATGAAAGAGCAATTGGAAGCCTAAAGACAAGCTACGGAAATAGATGCTCAAAAAGGGGTTGAGTTGAAAGAAGAGTTAAGGGGTTTCAAGAGGGATGTTCATCTTAGAGACGTGAGGATCACCGAGCTTGAAAGAGATCTAAGATTAAGTCAACAACAAGCCATTGTGGGACAAGATCAAGTTGCTCGTTAGATAGAACGAGTACTACAATTGCAAGAAGTGCAGCAAAATATGGACGATTACAGAGAGGTTTTAGCCAAGGCTAAAGGTAAAACAAAATGGTACAAGCGGAAGGCATATGAGTTGCAGTCTGAATGCAACAATATGGGCTCAAGCTCAACTAGAAGGAAGAGGATAAATAGAAAGAACTTGAGGTTGTTGGAAGAATCACATAAGAAGTTGAGGGATGCAAAGAAATGTAGACGCATAGGTCCATATCTTTGTTGGGACATTGGGAGACCCTCAGGTATGGTTGGCTCGAAGATTTCAAGTCTGTGTACCAAGAAAGCATATAAGTAGAGGTTAATCTACCAAAAAAGGTCAAACTATTCTTCAACGATTATAATAACACAACTCAATGGGTCAAGAATTGGAGGGAATCTATGGGATGGTTGAACCCCGAGTCGAAGGATGAGTCAACATTTATGGAGGAAGACCCAAAGGAAGAAGATTCAGAAGAATAAGATATTATTGTAATAGATGATGGTTAGGATGGACTTTTAAATTGTGTAAAAATGGGAGGGGAAGAGAAACATTGTAATTCCTCCCTCTTAAAAAAGTGATCAATAAAGTCCATTTTTATTTCCTTCATCTTCAATCTTCTATAGACTTCCTCATCATGTTCAATTCTTTTAAAATGCAAAACTCAAACGTCTAGTTAAGAAGAATTCAAGGCTCAAGATAGCATTACTAGTGAGAGGCTCATAAAAATGCAACCATACCATGGAGCCCACGTGCTCCTTCTATGGTTGTCATTAACCGCAATATGATGTAATGAGGTTATACCCTTAGAAAATGATTGTGGGATGGTCAACAATTGTTGTGCGGACAATGCCTCGTTGGATAAAAGGGAATTAACCTTATATATATTAATCCTAAGGAATGATTGTTTTATGAACTTTTAAAAAATGCTAGACTTTAATTGGGAACCATTGTGCAACCTCGAAGGAACAACTCCAATCTGAGCCACTCTTACAACATAAGGTCACGCACAAGAATGGATGCTGGAAGGAACTTCAAAGAGGAGATTGATGATGTAATTCCCCAAAAATTACTCCAACAATATCGCCCCAAAATGGGTAAAAACAATTGTATAATATAATATGAACTTATTTTCCTTATATTCGATTCCTTTTCGGGACATCACATTAAGTAACCTAAATTGCGGAAAAGACAACAATTGTTACCTAATGGTTATCAAAAGCCACTTAACATCTCGTGGAATATTTCTTTATTGAAAATAACGGAAAATGTTTGTATGAAAAACATAGTGGAATCAAATCTTGTCTAAACTGAAAATATACAAAGTAGACTGATTTATTCAACACATTAAAAAGTACCCTACACAAATTCCCTCTTTACAAGCAAAACAAAATTGGAAATGATAGCTAGTGACTAGCTCCAGTGTTAGTGGGTGCGCTAGGACATTCGTTGGGGTCCTCCTCCGTCTTAGAATTGGAGGAAAGGTATACCACCTCAATGGAGTCTTCTATACAGACTAACTCCACACAATCCTCTTCTTTGACTTCCATCTCCTCCTCTTCAGCCTCCATCTTCTCTTCCGGGTCATTGGATAAACCCTATGACCTACTTCCCACTCCCGCATCTGCCTGAAGATCGAGCGTCGTCCGTCGAGCAGCTCTCCTCCATGGTGGGGAATTGAGCATGTCATCCCAACTTCGTCTCCGAGTAGGTGGCTCTGCAGTAGTGGGTCTGTGAGGAATCACATACTGAATGGATGATGCAACAAGTGCTATTCTCCAAGCAGGTATAGTGAAAGAAGCCTCCAAGTCCGCATGATGTGAGGGGAAACACATCGTAGAGCTAGTACAAACCATCTTCAGCTCTAATGCACAAGGGCATGTGTAGGTGTATCGATGCCCGTCATTGCTCCATGTCCCCTCTTGGGACATCGAAAATCGGTAGCTCTGAATCCTCGCGGTACGGTCCATCTAAACGAGAACGCTAACCGAAGACAAGCAAAAAGAAAAGGGAGTAAGAGATCTAATGAATATTATTCATTGACAGCGTGGAATTACACAAAATATCAAATGTGGATAGACACACATATTATACACAATATATTTCGCATACATAAATGCAAATGATGAATGATATTATATCTCAAACTTTGAGAATCAATATCCATGAACTCAATGTATGAATGTTATGTTTATTTCCCTCATCCTTACACCAATATCCTCCCAATAAACTATTCGGAAATAACCGAGAGTACATGCCCCATAACAAGCCGATTTGAATGCACCAAAATTTTTCCTCACAAGGATATATGATCGATCTATTCTAAAGAACTGTCTGTTTCAGGATGGTGTCGTATCAAACACTTTCTGGTCATCCCTCTCATCGATCCTGATTGCAAAGAGGGGTTGTTAGAGATCATCTAGTTTGCGCTGTGAGAACTGTCCAATCCAATAGAGTGCCTCATCTAGGAATACAAGGGACTCGTCTCACCTAGACTCGCCCTCAAGACTTTGCTGACGAATCACCGCCATCGCCGTCCCTCTCAACTTCATGGGGCTCGTTCGTCTCCCATAAATTTCATCTCCACTACTTCATTATTCATAATGAGTACGCACACTAATCGAAGTTAGCCAATTAAATCTTTGAATTAGTCTTTTATATCGATCGACCCATCCTAAGATATCTCCGAAAGGAATACTTCTTGTAGGATCCGATCTTAAGTTATCACGTAATATAGGAATAACATCCTTACCACTACGAACCATCACTGAATTATCCTAGACGGCCACATGGCCAATCCTCTTACGGTTAGACGACCTTGCTGCATGGTATCATGTAACCCTTTTTGGGCTTTGCCCTAATCACGACATCACATTCGAAATCCTTGCCCTAATAGGGCGCGAGAACAAAGGTACTTGTAGAAGTTTGTCGATTTGGGCACCAGACTCAATCATTTGAGCCACGGCCTTTCCCAAGTATTTAATACACTTCACACCCAAGCTAAGGTTATTGTCTAAGCAACGAATCAGTCAAAAATAGTACACATTATTGTCTGTCTCTCGCTCGGGCGAGAGACAGTCGCTTAAGCGACAAATTCGTCAAAACAGACTCAATTCGCTACCTCGTTCTCGCCCAAGCGAGGGACTGTTTCTCAAGTGACAAATCCTCCAAAAACTAGTCAAAATCACCATATAATCCTCACCCGAGCGAGGGAATATCGTCGGGGCGCCAAAACCGCCCAGAACAGGCCAATCTTGTTGTCTGGCCCACGCCCATGCATGGCTGGTCTAGTGGCCAAACGTGTCTGTCTCGCCCAGGCGTGGCTGGTCGAGTGACCAGGCGTGTCTAGCTCGCCCAGGTGTCGGTGGTCCAGTGGCCAAGCGTGTCTACCTCGCCCAGGCGTGGCTGGCTCCATGGCCAAGCCCAATCTCTAAACCTTTTGGGCCACCAAATCGAATACCACCGCTATTTCCGATTCCTACGTGTTTTAGTTTCTCGAGTGGTGTTCCTTCATGGATAACTACCACAATACTTGATACTTTAAGCTATCATTGTACGTAAAACTTAAGAAATCATTCGTACTTAATCCAGGCATGCAATCATTTGGTTAAGTACGGGTTTAAAAAAACAAACATAACTCCCAACTTTTCAGGTAGTTGGGAGATCTGGGTGTCATATTCGGACACCACTATGTCACGATGTATTCTCCCTCACCTTGGGTTATAGAGAGGTTGATCTCCCTTAAGTGAATGGGTAGGTTGTCCAACTTCGAATGCCTCGAAACTAAACACAAAAACCAATCAGTGATTTGCGAGTTAAATCTTTTACCTGCTAACTTTAAGGTAAAGACATCATGTTAATCTATTTTAAGAACATCTGAGACTTTCATCCATCTGATCCATGATTCATATTCTTGAACCATCCTTTATCCTCGAAAGACTCGTTCACGATTCTCATCATGTTCATGGTCATTTCAACACCTTCTTTACTAGAGTTGACCCTATACTCAAAATGACATTTTCAATCAAAACATCATTTGATTTCATATTCACCCTCTTTCATCAAAATGAACAACATTCATATTTTTAAACACTAAAACAGCCCCATGAACAACAAAATTTGATGGTTTTAAAACAAAAATTTTCTAAATTCACGAGAACCCATTTTTTGAATTCTTGAGTATAACAAGAGTTAGGAAAATTATTGGAAAATTTCCACGGTTGAAAATGTTCGTAACATGCGTATAAACATCATACTAAAATCTCGTAAATACTTAACGGTTAGATTCTAAGAGATGAAGAACGAAAAAGAATGAAAGCTTACCTTGGAGTTTTTGAGAATCAAAGTGAAGAAAAAGAAGAGTGAAATTCCAAGGGTTTCTCTAAGTTAGAAGAGGCTCTTTTAAAGACAATGAATCTAATTTAGGGAGGGAAAACCAAAGGTTTTCAAAGAGTAAAATTGTGCAATGGGTAAATGAAGGGATGAGTACTTTTGCTTGCTTGCCAAACAAGTTTCACTCGTGAAAATGAAATGAACTCTTCGGCAAAACATTCAAGATTAAACCATGTCCGAGTATTGTCGGCTAATACTCGATTGCATATTAAAAATCTTTCGATTTCGGTTTATGATTAGAACTTCGAAACACAGAATTTAGAGTGAAAATATTTAGAAATGCGTCATGGACAAACTTGATGTCTATCTTGACTCGAAATATTATTTCGAAACCAACAGAGCAATCAGAATTCAATTCCGAGCTACAGAACTCAAAAACACGTTATTAGGCTGAATTCGGGCGAATTTGGGCCTTACAGCAGCTCAAAAACTTTATGTCACATAAAATTACGAAACTTTAACACAAAATAGGAATTCATAAAAAAATACCAACATTCAACTATGGTTTAGCCTAAATCATTATCTATTAATTTCTAAAATTAATTGTTGTTAAAATACATAATTAATACAACAAAGATCGAAAATTCACGTTGTTACAATCCTCCCCACTTATAAGATTTTCGTCCTTGAAAATTAAGCGTACCTCTTAAGAAAACAGATAAGGATAGAATCCTCTTATGGCCTCCTCGACCTCCCAAGTCGTATCTTCTCCGTTTTCTTGGCTCCAGATCACCTTAACTAAGGCAATCTCCTTGCCTTGCAATGCCTTCACACTTCAATCAGCGATCCTCAAGGGTATAATTTCAAAAGTGAGATTATCCTTTAGCTGGGTTGAATTGGGTTCAATGATATGTGACGAGTCACTAATGTATTTTCTAATTTGGGATACATGGAAGACATTATGTAGGTTCGATAATAAAGGTGACAAGGCTATTTGGTAAGCTATTGGTCTGACTTTTCTAAGGATTTGGTATGGTCCTATGAATTTAGGGGTGAGCTTACAGGCTTTAAGCATTCTGCCAATGCTAGTTGTCGGAACCACCCTCATGAAGACATGATCTCTTTCCTCAAAACTGAGAGCTGCCTTCATGTTCTCCCATCACTCTTATCTTTTTCGTCGTCTACTGAACCACATCAGGTCCTATTATCAGATTCTTCCATGCTTCAAACCAACACAATGGTGTTCTGTGTTAGGTATCAGTGGCCTAGGAACACCTAGAAGGGGGGGGGGTTGAATAGGTGTAGCGGTTATCAATCACCGCTTCTTGAACCAAAACCCAACTACTGGAAAACAGCATAGTTAATCGATTAACAACAAGGTCTAATCGATTAACTATTGCATAGAACAGAATGATCAGACATGCAATTTGCACAGTAATTAACACAAAATTGAATAGATATAATACAGATATTTTTACACACAATTAGGCAATATAAAAATATCCAAATTTTCAATTACAGATTCAATTTATAATGGCAAGAAATGTAAAGAAGATAAAGAGAGAAAGAACAGTGCAAAAAGGATTTTTATCCTGGTTCGTTTGCGGTCCACTGCAAACTACATCCAGGCCTCCCCTTCTGGATCAGGGAGATTTTATTTCTTCACAATATTGAAATATGGACATAAATACCAATTCAATTACAAGCACA